>NW_019944760.1:57498-62042 GCF_002910315.2 Salvelinus sp. IW2-2015 | reverse complement strand
ATCTACCCATCCTACACCACAGTCTCTTCCTCTGTCTGCTGATAAAGATCTTGAATGAATCAATCCAGATGCTACTCACATAATCTCTCTCTCTCTCTCAATTCAAAGGTCTTTATTGGCATGGGAAACATATGTTTATATTGCCAAAGCAAGTTAAATAGACAATAAAGAAAACGGAAATAACAAGGTAAATAAAACTTGAACAGTAAACATTACACTCAAAACAGCTTTAAAAGAATATAGACATTTAAAATGTTATATTATTGGCAATGTTGTAACAATGTGCAAATAGGTCACAAAACAGGTCCCAGATCTTGCTGCTGTGATGTAACGACTTCCGCCGAAGTCGGCTCCTCTCCTTGTTCGGGCGGCGTTCGGCGATCAACGTCAYCAGCTTTCTAGCCATCGCCGCTCCATTTTTCATGTATCCATTTGTTTTGTCCTGTTCCCTGCACACCTGGTTTTCATTCCCCAATYAATCTACATGTATTTATTCCTCTGTTCCCCATCATGTCTTTGTGTAAGATTTTTTGTGTTCGTGTGTATTGTTGACGCGCCAGACTGGCTTGTTTTTTCTGTGTTATTTTTCACGAAGATGTTTATTGTTAAACATAATTCTTGTGACTGTTTTGCGCGTTTTGCACTTTTGCCTCAATAAAGTGTGCACCTGTTCACAAATCTCTGCTCTCCTGCACCTGACTTCACTACCAGTACGCACACATGTGACAGAATCTTACACCAACCATGGAGTCAGCAGGAGCAGGTACCCCGGTCAGAGGAGTCGAGGAGCGCGTCCAGGAACACGCGGCAATGCTACATTATCTCAGTGCCATGATGGATCGCGTTGTCCAGACCATGGACCGCTGGGAGAGACAGGAAGTCTCTCCAGCGCCTCGACCAGCCCAACCGGGGTTGCCTCTACCCGTCCCGTCCGGAGAGAATTCCAGTGGGATGCGTCTCTCCCTTCCCAGGGAGTATGATGGGACGGCGGCACAGTGCCAGGGGTTCCTTTTACAACTGGACCTATACCTGGCCACCGTTCACCCAGCTCCCTCAGGAAGGGAGAGAGTATCCGCCCTCGTCTCATGCCTCTCGGGGAGAGCTCTGGAGTGGCCAAACGCCGTGTGGAGAGAGGAAGACTCGGCGTTGGACCACTTCGAGGAGTTAGGGCGRCGGGGGAACAACTCTTCCATTTGAGGCAGGGGACRAGGAGCGCACAGGAGTTCGCGCTGGAGTTCCGGACCTTGGCCGCCGGAGAAAGATGGAACCACAGGGCCCTCATYGACCACTATCGATGCAGCCTGCATGAGGACGTCCGATGGGAGTTGGCCTGCAGGGATGCCACCATCACCTTTGACCAACTGCTGGATCTGTCCATCCGGTTGGATAACCTGCTGGTCATTCGTGGACGTCCTGAGGGGGCTCTGTCGGTTCCATCTCCCAGCACTCCGGCTCCGGTGCCCATGGAGCTGGGAGGGGCTGCGCGTAGGGAGGCTGGAGGAGGGGCCTTCACGTGCACCATCTGTGGCCGCAGAAGGCACACTGCCGGTCGGTGCCGGGTTGGTCCCTCTGGGAGTCGAGGCAGCAGGCAGGGCACTATGGCGTCACCCCAGGTGAGTCTACACCACTCTCATCCAGAGTCCTCTGTTGTCCAACTGTTTGTACCTGTTTGTTTCCCTGAGTTCTCCCCGCATTCCCAGTATAAGGCGCTTGTCGATTCAGGCGCAGCTGGGAATTTTATTGACAGAGCGTTAGCTCTTAGTTTAGGGATCCCCATTATTCCTGTGGATAGACCTTTCCCGGTTCACGCTCTGGGTAGTCGACCATTAGGGTCCGGACTAATCAGGGAAGCCCCCATCTCCCTGGCCATGGAGACGCAGGGGGGTCACGAGGAGAGAATCAGTCTCTTTCTCATTGACTCTCCTGCGTTTCCCGTGGTACCAGGCCTTCCCTGGTTGGCTCGTCATAACAACAACCATTTCCTGGCAACAGAGGGCTTTCACGGGGTGGCCGCGAGAGTGCTCGTGGAGGTGTGTAGGGGTTTCCGTTGGTGCTACCACGGTGGAAAGTCCAGACCAGGTCTCCACCGTGCGCATTCCCCCAGAATATGCCGATTTGGCTCTCGCCTTCTGTAAAAAKAACTCAATTACCACCTCATCGACGGGGTGATTGTGCGATAAAGACACTGCACTTCCCAGGAGTCACGTGTATCCCCTGTCGCAAGCGGAGACGCTGGCTATGGAGACATATGTCTCCAAATCCCTGCGTCAGGGGTACATTCGGTCCTCCACTTCACCCGCCTCCTTGAGTTTCTTTTTTGTGAAGAAGAAGGATGGAGGTCTGCGCCCGTGCATTGACTATAGAGGTCTAAATCAGATCACGGTGAGGTACAGTTACCTGCTACCTCTTATCGCCACGGCGATTGAGTCAATGCACGGGGCGCGCTTCTTCACTAAACTGGATCTCAGGAGTGCGTACAATCTGGTGCGTATCCGTGAGGGAGACGAGTGGAAGACGGCGTTTAGTACCACCTCAGGGCATTATGAGTACCTCGTCATGCCGTACGGGTTGATGAATGCTCCATCAGTCTTCCAATCCTTYGTAGACRAGATTTTCAGGGACCTGCACGGGCAGGGTGTAGKGGTGTATATCGATGAYATTCTGATATACTCCGCTACACGCGCCGAGCATGTGTCCTTGGTGCGCAAGGTACTTGGACGACTGTTGGAGCATGACCTGTACGTCAAGGCTGAGAAATGCCTGTTCTTTCAGCAGGCCGTCTCCTTCCTAGGGTATCGCATTTCCACATCAGGGGTGGAGATGGAGTGTGACCGCATTGCAGCCGTGCGTAATTGGCCGACTCCCACCATGGTAAAGGAGGTGCAGCAATTTTTAGGGTTTGCCAATTACTACCGGAGATCTATCCGGGGTTTTGGCCAGGTGGCTGCTCCCATTACCTCGCTGCTGAAGGGGGGTCCTGTAGGTCTGCAGTGGTCGGTTGAGGCGGACAGGGCTTTTGGGCACCTAAGAGCTCTGTTTACCTCGGCTCCCGTGCTGGCCCATCCGGATCCCTCTTTGGCATTCATAGTGGAGGTGGACGCTTCCGAGGCTGGGATCGGAGCCGTGCTCTCTCAGCGCTCGGGCACGCCACCGAAGCTCCGCCCCTGTGCTTTCTTCTCGAAGAAGCTCAGCCCGGCGAAGCGGAACTATGATGTGGGGGACCGGGAGCTATTGGCTGTGGTTGAGGCTTTGAAGGTGTGGAGACATTGGCTTGAGGGGGCTAAACACCCTTTCCTAATCTGAACTGACCACCGCAACCTGGAGTACATCCAGGCAGCTAGGAGACTGAATCCTCGTCAGGCAAGATGGGCCATGTTCTTTACCCGTTTTGTGTTTACCCTGTCCTACAAACCAGGTTCCCACAATGTGAAGGCAGACGTACTGTCCCGGCTGTATGACACAGAGGAGCGGCCCATGGATCAGACTCCCATACTCCCGGCCTCTTGCCTGGTAGCGCCGGTCGTGTGGGAGCTGGACGCGGACATTGAGCAGGCGTTGCGTACAGATCCCGCTCCCCTCCAGTGTCCCATCGGGCATCAGTACGTTCCGTCTGCTGTCCATGACCAGTTGATCTATTGGGCCCACACATCAACCTCCTCTGGTCATCCGGGGATCGGTCGGACGGTGCGCTGTTCACCAGTGACTGGGAAGTACTGGTGGCCCACCTTAGCTCGGGAAGTGAGGGTTTATGTTTCCTCCTGCTCGGTGTGCACTCAGTGTAAGGCTCCTAGACACCTGCCCAGAGGTAAGCTACATCCATTACCCGTTCCACAACGGCCTTGGTCACACCTGTCGGTGGATTTTCTAACGGCTCTTCCTCCCTCACAGGGAAACACCACGATCCTGGTCGTTGTGGATCGTTTCTCTAAGTCCTGTCATCTCCTCCCTCTGCCCGGTTTCCCTACAGCCCTACAGACTGCAGAGGCCTTGTTTACACACGTCTTCCGGCACTACGGGGTGCCTGAGGATATAGTGTCTGATCGAGGTCCCCAGTTCACTTCGAGAGTCTGGAGGGCGTTCATGGAACGTTTGGGGGTCTCGATCAGCCTCACCTCGGGTTTCCACCCCGAGAGTAATGGGMAAGGAAGAAGCCASTGCTCCAAAACCACCTTAAAAAAGCCAGACTACGGTTTGCAACTGCACATGGGGACACACCAACACACACTAAGACACCGACACAGTATCCCTCACTAACTGCGTCAATGCCTTTCCTTTAAGAAAACGACACAAAAAGAACCCAGAGATTCACAGACACACTGGAGTCCCCAGCCTCCCAGAGAGTAACTCTACATTGGCCTCATATTCTATTTTCTGCACTACCTCTCTTTCTGCCTCTCCTTCTGTCTTTTTCCTCTTTCCCTCTATCTTCCCATCTCTCTGTCCTTGTCTCCCTGTTCCTGTGTGCACTCTCCAGTGGTGTCATTGACCAGAGTGCAGCAGGATTCCATTCATCTTTAAATCATACTCTCAGGCCCACAGACCCT
>NW_019944760.1:45010-57473 GCF_002910315.2 Salvelinus sp. IW2-2015 | reverse complement strand
ACCACACACACACACCAGCACACACAACAACACAACACACGTCGACCACACAACAACAGCCACCACAACCCACACACACACACACACCACACACCAACACTGGCGCCTACACACACACACGCTTACTACACACACACACACAGCACACACACACACAACACACCACACACACACAAACACAACACACACACAACACACACACCACACAACACACCACAACACACACACCACACACACACACACACAACACACACACACACACACACACAAAAGCTCAACACACCACACAAACCCTACAACACAGCATCCTACACAACAAAACACGCACACTGCTCCTTAACAACACACACACTGCTTCCTATAACAACAACACCACACACACAGCTCCGGACAACACAACACACCCACACACACAAACAACCACACACACACTGCTACTACACCCAAACACACACAGCTCCTACACACACAAACACAGATCCATATACACACACACACACAACCACAAAGCTCATACACACACACCAAGCCCTACCATACACAAGCTCCTACACACACTGCTCTTACACAAACATACACATCTCCTAACACAACAACCACACACTGCTCACCACCACACACAACCACACACACACACCACCACACAACACACACACACACACACACACACACACACAATGCTCCTACACACACACACTACCCCAACACACCGACTTCCTCACACCACACTTCTCCTCATCACACACACACACAGCTCTCACACAAACACACACACCACCACACACACACACAAGCACACACAACACACACACACACACACAACCACACACAGCACACACACACACACACACCACACAACACACCACACACCACACAGCGACAGCTCCCCCCCCCCACACACAACACACACCACAGCTCCTACACACCACTGCTCTACACACACCACACCAACGCCACACACACACTGTTCCAAACACACACCACAACACCACACACACATGCTACTACACCACACCACACAGTGCCTAACCACACAAACACAAGATCCTATACACACACACCACACACACACACGAAAGCTCAGACACACACCAAAGCTCCTGACATACACAGCTCCTACACGACACTGCTCTTACACAGGCACATTACACCACACACTGCTCCTCACACACACCCACACAACACCTGCGCACACACACACACCACACACACACACACACACAACACACACACCACACACACACACACACCACCAATGCTCCTACACCACCACGCCCACTACCCCAACACCACCGACTCTTCCCTCACACACACTCTCCTCATCACAAACACAGCTCCTACACACAAACACCACAGCTCCTACACACACACACACCACCACACACCCACACACACACACCACACACACAGCACACACACACACACACGCCACACACAACGCACACACACGCAACACAGCACACACAGCTCCCCACACACACACAACACACAACACACACCACACACACACACACCACACACACACACCAACCAGCACACACACAACACACACACAGTCCCCCCCCCCAACACACACACACACACACACACACTTGCTTACTACACACAGCACACAGCTCCTACACACACAACACAGATCCCTCGATACACACACACCACCAGCACACACAAAGCTCATACACACACACTCAAAGGCTCCTACATTACAACAGCTCCTACACACCACTGCTCTTAACACACACCACACAACACACACACACACACACACACACACACACACAACACACACACACACACCACTGCTCTACAGTGTACAAGCCCTCCTACACACACCACCACAGCTCTACATCACACACACACACACACACACCACACACCACACCACACAGCTCCTACCACACAGCACAAGAGCTCCTACCTTACACAGCTCCTACACACACTGCGCCAAGCACCACACACCACACAACACCACTTCTCCTACACACATACACTGCTCCCCCACAACACACGACTGCCTCCCACACACACCACACTGCTCCTACACACACACACCACTCTCCTACACACAAACACACACACACACACACCACTGCTTCCCACACACAACACACACACAGCACTGCTCCCACACACACACAGCTGCCCCTATCACACACACACTGCTCCTACCACATCTAACAGACACACACTGCTCTTACACCAACACACACACTCCTCGCACACCACACACGTGCAAACACAAACCGCCCACCATCCTAAAACACACCACCCCTTTACACACACCACAGCTAGCCCCCCCCCAACACACACAGCAACTTCCCTCATCCTTCCACAGAGGTGCTGTTATTCTTGGGAAAGTTTATTGCCAGTTTAGAGTACTGATAAGCCACTTTCAAAGCTGGAAATAGCGCACACACCCTCAGGATGGGAGGTCCCAGTTTTAATAAGAGAACACGCACCAGGGAGAAGAATGGAAGGCGTGTGGAGACAGCCTGAATGACACTTAACAGAGTTGATGTGCGTTTGAATAAGGCAAACTAGAAACCTCAAAGGGCTTTGCATGGGAAAATAGAGTCCTGGATAGGCAGTTGATAGTGTACTCACTGACTGCTGTGATCATGCAGTGACTCTAAAATACAGCAGCATACGGGGAGTCTGATAGGGCCTGTGTCTGTGGTGGCATTTCAGCTGTAATGTAAACCTGCTGCAGGCTAACGTTATAAACTGCAGAACATCTGTTGGTTACAATAACAGTACTTGAGATAATAAGTAGTAATAATAGGTGGTGCTTATATTGTGTGTATTAAGTACACATACACTACGTTCAAAAGTTTGGAGTAAATAAAATATCAAATATGATCAGAAATACAGGTGTGAGACATTGTTAATGTTGTAAGTGAATATTGTAGCTGGAAAAGGTTTTATCTATTTTTTATGGAATCATCACATTATTCAGCCCATTATCAGCAACCATCGGTCCTGGTGTCCATGCCCGTTGTGTTTATTAATCGTTGTATCATTTTAAAGGCTAATTGTATCATTAGAAAAGCGCGTTTATGTTAGCAAGTGAAAACTGTTGGTTCTGAATTAAAGAAGCAATAAAATGGCCTTCTTTAGACTAGTTGAGGATCTGGCAGCATCAGCATTTGTGGGCGTCGATTACAGCTTCAAATGGCCAGAAAAACAAAGAACTTCCTCTGAAAAACTCATCAAGATCTATTCTTGTTCTGAAAGATTAATGCTATTCCATGTGAGAAGAGCCAAGCGACTCTCAAGATCTCGTAGCAACACTGTACACTCCCTTCACAGACACAGTGCAAACGTGGCTCTAACCAGAATAGAAAGAGGAGTGGAGGCCACAACTGAGCAAGAGCGAGCAATACATTAGGTGTCTATTTGAGAAACAGACACCTCACAAGTCTGCTTCAGACTTGAGCAGCTTATTCATTAAATCATACCCCGCACAAAACACCGTCTTCAACGTCAACATCTTCAAGAGTAGGTATGTGAATTGGAAGGTGTTTTTTGGCCGATCCCACTCCCGTGCACTCGGCCAGGGCTGCCATATCAACCCTGGTGCAGATCGACGTAAGTGCCGCTGCTCAAGGGTTACATCGCTAGTTTCGTTCACCTTGTATTCAAGGATTCAAAACTTAGCACCTCTTCGCATACTAGCCCAATGCTCTAACCGTAGCTATCCCTTACTGCCCCCTATTACCGTAAACCCTGTGTGTGAGGCGTCTATGCGTCTCCATTTCGAGGGGGTCCAAACGCCCTTTACAAGAATTGGATCGAGGTCTTCTTCTAGCTTTGTGAGGTATCAGGACCAAGATATTCTGGCTTCTAGTCTAAATTATATATTATAGTTGTAGTGTGCTGACAGCTACCATAGTATTGAAGCAGGGATGGAGACTTACAGCTATAGTAGAGTGTGGACTTAAGTTCAGGTCTACAGCCACATAAGCTATTTATTTGAGGTTTTGGGTTGTCCCCTTGGGCTGCGAGATTGGATTATGGGGGGCCTGGCTAGTGCTCGAGACAGCGGCTCCCTCAGGCCAGTGGAGACAGATTTGGGGCCTAGTTTAACCACCTGTATTTATACATAAGACAGATTAGCAAGTATAGGTGAAGAGAAGGACTGTGTGCTGGTGTGTTGTGTGTGTGCTGTGTGGTTGATGTTGTGTGTAGTGTGTGGTGTGTGTCGGAGGTTTATGTCGGGTGTGTCGTGTGCGCTGTTCGGTTTGTTGGTGTCGTTGTGCTGTATGGCTGTTGTGTGTGCTAGTGAGTGGCGATGTGATTATGTACCCTTCATTGATGTGGGGACAATTCTATTAGTACCTCAGGTAGAGAAGAGCCCACACTACCTATTACTGCACCACACCCAGTCTAGACATCACAACACATACACACAGACACACACACTCACACACACACACGCCAACAACACACACACGACACACACACACCACACCACTACACACACACACGCACATCACACACACTCCACACAACACACCATACATCCACTTATCCGCCACCCCACACACGTATTAACATACCATACTCCGCTCACACACAGACAGACCACAACACCGCTCTACTCTCCACACAAAGCACATGTCTCTCTCCCACAAACAACGAGTAGCCCTCGAGCGGGTTCAATGCTCCTGTGGTTCAAAAGCTCAGTGTTTTACATTTAAGGAGCAGTTTAATTCCGCGGCTGCATAGTTTCAATTAGGCCTCTTTCTTAATTCTACAGATTAACATTGACCATCTCACCATAATGACATTTACGATACAGACTAACGCTGTTCTTTATATCCCACACATCACGGCGAGGATCACACTAAGCAGATTGTCGACACACAAGTCTATGTGTGGTTTAGAAGTCGCCCCTCTTCCCTACTCCCAGCTCTCACCACCCATCCCCTCTATAGCCCCATCCTCTTCACCCTTCATACTATCTTTATCCCCATCCTCATTATCTACATCTCCATGGAGAACTCGCGACCTGGCAACAGCCATGGAGGAAGCAGTTGCCGCGCGTACACAAAACACTCTCTCTCCCTGTCTCAGAGTTGAGGTCATCTGGTCCTGGATTGGCCGGATGGCAGAGAGAGAGAAGATATATCTATGTGGGTTTTCCTTATTGATCAAGGAAAATGAAACCCTAAAATGTGAGGAGCAAAATGATAATTTGTTAGTATGTGTGTGTACATTATACCTTGGAGTGCTGTCCCCCATTTCCATGTTTTAGCTTAGCGAGGGATCCCTAGCCTCTCCTACTCTCAGATACCCTCAGTGGCAACACCCACGATTTCATTTGTATAGAAGGACGTTCGAGAATTGAGCAGGTTGTATCCTCAGGTTCCTTCACTCATGGACTGCTTAGGCAGTTTAAGCACTCTCCTTCTTATTCCCTCTATCTATCCCTTTACACATGGGACACGACTCTATCGTTTCTATGTTCATTTGAGACAACGCGTACACCCTCTCGTTCTGTTCATCAACACTGCTCCCCGCTGCCCCACTCTCCCGCCTTCTCCAAAAGGTCCACACTCATCCATCTTCGCTTTCCTCTCCCGTCCATCTTCTTTATCTCTACCGGTCACCCTCGTTCTCCTCCTACTCCCTCCGCCCATCATAACCCTGAATTAAATGCTGACTAGCCACCGCAAAATTGGACCGCAAACAACCCCAGTTAGACAATTACAATAGATACAATACAGAACACGCACACACACATTCAACACAGACGCACAGGAGCCCACTGCACGCACCACATGCACCTCATCACATCATAACAGCAGGCGCACCAATACTCTATACAGTGATACTTGACTAGCGAGTGAACAACGAATCAACAGTAACACATACAACTACACACACAAACATCACTGGTTCAATGTAGACATATGCAGGAGTACATACAGTGATGAGCCATGTGGAACTAGCACAACAGAACAGACAGAGACAGGACATTGGCGATTCTCTAAGAGTCCAGCTCCACTGAGAGCCCATCAGACAGATAGTACATACATATGTAAGTAATTACTGTGTCCAGCCATACCCTTTCTCCACTGGGGTTCAAAGCAATACAGACTAGTGAACTATAGGTCAAGTGTCGGAGATTCACCAGTCTCACACATTTACCAACTATTCACCAATCAGCCCTCACAGACCCACAGAGAGCGTAGCTTCAGGTCCCAGAAAAAAATAACTCAATTGATACGGTCAAGTAACTCTGTTGTCATCCTCACCACTAGATTCAGACTGCAAAGCAAAAAATATACACTTCACTGACACACTACACCAGAACCTAAATGAGTGCGATGGTAGGACCCAGGGTGAGAGGAAAGAAGAGAGCCTCCTTAGCCACAAGGAGGTTAGAGAAAGAGAAAGGACAACTGGATGCGAGCCATGACTCAGTTGAAGGACCGATCCCTGCCTACTGTAAGATTAATAGCCATAGATTAGGAGCCGCCCACCTTATTGGCTATTCAAACAATGAGTCTAAAGTGGATAGAGACATTGTAGCCAGGCGCTGTAGCCACCCAGACCCAAGGCAGGCACACACCTGATGGTGGAAGACCATAAGGCCGCGGGGCTCCATTCGTGGAAGTCCAATGACAAATAAAACCGACATTGACTCTAACAGAGGTACCGCCAGTATATAGTGGTAATGCCTAGTTGTGAAGGCCTCTTGAAACAGCCCTCAGACAGATATAGATGTAATGTTGTGGGCCGCCTTCACAAGCCCTCAGTCAGATATAGATGGTAATGTTGTGGGGCCTCTTTACAGCCCCTCAAACAGTTAGTAGATGGGTAATGTTGCTTATTACCATGATGCATGGCTGCCATTTATCATGATCCCTGCTGCCATTACCCATGAATAACCTTGATCGTCCGCCCTCTAGGTCTGTTACCCATCAGCACCTCGCACCTTGTCTGGCCGATTTGTAGCCTGTAGTAAACCACCCTGGCTGTCACGAAAAGGTTTACCAATTGTGAAGGTCCCTGCTGCAATTGTTTATTCCCAACCTTCCTCCACTTGGATTGAAGTATCACCACTAACACAAATCGTATCTAAGATAAATCAATAGTGGATACCTGCAAATATTAAAAGAGAGGTGTGTGTAAAACTCCTCTGGAAAAACAGCAAGGCTGCTTAAGCATAGTGCACAATTGTTGCGAATTTGTATGAATTGTCACGTAGTTTATTATTCTCTTTTTCATTTCTGTGCGCTCAGGTCCCGGTCAAGGTAAAGGGTGTGAAGCCTCGCTGGTGATTTGGGGTCGGACTGATTATGGTGTCCCCGTCAGCCCCTTAGTGTTAGTGGGGGATACGGGGGTATGTGTGAGTTCCCATGTCATGGCCGTGTAGGCTATTGTGTAGTTTGGTGGCGGATATATGTGAAGTCCCCGTCACCCCTTCGAGTTGTATTGTAGTGGTTTGCTGAGGTAGTGAGTGGGTGGTGCCACCGTCAGTCGTGCGCTCATGGTATTGGGAGTCGGAGTCATGTGGGGTTCGTCCCTGTACTATCTTTCGCGCATGCGGTTATTGTATATGGATATCAGAAGGGTGTCCGCCGTGTTCGAGCGCGCTCGTCGGGTATGTCGCGCAGCCGGTGCCTGCGGGAGTCGTTGCGAGTCCGCCTCGCCAGCTACCTGGTGTAAACTCTGAGAGGCCGAAGGGAGAGGTCGGTAAGTCTCCTGCGTTCATCTATTAGTAGCCTTCCTCTATGCCTTGACTTTCGTCCTCCTCCTCCTGTTCGCCGAACGCCTCCTCCCGTTCAATCTTCACCATTTTTATTTGGGGCCTCCTGTCTTCCCGGTCCTCCGTCAGCCCTACCCTGTTCCTTTCTCTCTTCCTTTTCGATGTTCCATTGCTGTATATACCATGTCGTGATGCTCTGCCCTACCTTTCATCGCCCTCTTTTCGTCCATCTGGCTTGTGCTTTCTCGGATGCCGTGCCGTCCGTCAGCCCCTTGTAACCTCTGGCTGTTCAGGAATCGCAGAGATCTCACAAGACTCAAACCCTCTGAATTAAGGGAAGGCAGAACCCTAGGCTGCCTCTCCGCGTGATCTCCGTACGGGTGCTCCCCACTTTATCTCTGTTCCCCCTCTCCGCGTTTGTTATGATCAGTGTCCGGACACACCTCGAACAGCACACCACACAACGCTCCCCTGCATCCAGCCACCCACCACCTCGCAGCACACATACAATATGGAACACACCACACACACGACTACGAAGCACACATCCACACTCCCCAGTCCACGACACACCATCCAGCGTAATTACAGACGGCGACTCGAGCACCACACAGGCATACCCCGTCCACACACACACACACACACACAAAGCATACAGCTAGGTATTGCGAGCCCCTAATGAGTTTTAGGTCCGGGATGTAGCTCTCTCTGGTTTACTATGGGCCTCGTTTGGTATCGTGTGCGTACCTGTGAGAGAGAGTTCCCGAGCTCTAACCGCGTACTGGGAGTACTGGGGGTCGGTGTGTTAATAGTCGGAGCTAGAACCATCGGTATCCCCACCCGGGTCCCTACTCCCCTTTCAGGACCAGGTAAGATCTCGTAGTGAGTCGAGTCAAGCCCCCTACCCCAGGGTACACAGGCCCGCTCGAGCCATCATTGGCGCGGCACTCCGCAACAGATGAATACCACACGTTCAGCCGCTTCGTTTCAAGTTGTTCAATTGCACACTCATCGGGGCTCGGAGCTTAGTCACCGCCTCATCTCACTTATAGCTAATTGGTGTTTCATGGTCGTGGTGATCTCCCTGAGCATGCGTTTCCCGTCTGTGTGAAGCCGCGCATGGTGTACCCTAAGCCAGCAGACGCCATGTGGTGGGTTTAGTTGTGCTGATAGCTTCCCGGATCCCCGTTTCCAGTCCCCTGGTATTGTTTGGTGGGTGTACTGTTCAGAGATCTGGGTCCCCGTGCAGCCGCTGGAATGCACATTTTTTCTCTCTTGGGGGATGATCGTATGACTGTGTTGTGTGTTTGTGTCTCCACCGTTGCAAGTCGCGCTTGTCCAGTATGTGTGTTTCAGTAATTGTGTGTCTATGTGTTCGATGGTGCGACGTTCCCCATAAGGCACCACTGTAGACCATCTCTGTGAGCTTGATTGTCTTCCTCCAGACATAACAAAGACGCTGGGGTGACCCGCGACTCAAGCACCCCTCCATCTCAAACTTTCTCCTCTCTCTCCCTCTCGCTTATCTAACCCCTCTTGTTCCACTTATTCCGCATTGCTCTTGTATTTTCTTTACTTCTTCTGCTTCTCTCTTACTACCATCCCCTTTGTTTGGATGTCATTATATTATTCTCTCTTCAGACACCAGCTGACTAGTACATTGCACATTGCACACACACACAACACACACACACACACACACAACACCACACACACACACACACACAACGCACACACACACCACACACACACACACACACACAACACACACACACACACACAACCAACACACCACACACACACCCACACACACACCACACTTGCATGCAGACTTACAGTACACACACAGACTAATGAGAAATGGAGCCTACAACACTAAACCCACACACAGGCTGTCTCTGCTGTACACTCCCTCACACACTAATGATTGATTCAGAGACACACATAAACACCTGTATATTTACCACTGGGTTGCTAAGGCCGTGTGTGCATTGGATGAAATTGAAGCACTAGAGTATTTATGTGTGTGTGCGTGTTTGTGTGCGTGTATGTCCTGGCTGGCTGATTGCTTCACTAGGCCTCTCTCTGTAATGAAAAGAGGCTCAGTGTGGTACGATGTGCTCAGACATATTAAATGAATAGACCAGCTCAGCCCTTAGGTCCCCCAGTGTCTCTCTCACAGGACCAGCAAAACAAACCATCAAACTCTCACCAGCTAATACTCATTAGGCTGCCCTGGGTGTGTGTGGTACATGACTTCAAGGATGGGAAAGAATCAATGATCGTACGAGAAAGAAAAGAGGAGGTTCTGCCTTTTCTTCTTTAATTTGTGTCTGGCTATTAGCATTCTGAACACAGCACTGGTAGAACGACAGAAGGAAAGAAGAGAGGGAGAATGGAAAGAATAGCAGAGAGGAGTATAACAGAAGGGGAATAAAGACAAAGAAGAGGAGGAGAAGACTGTATAGAGAAGAGGGGGAGAAAATGTGAAAAGAGAGAGGTTGGAGAGAGAGAGAAAGACAGGATGAGAAAAGACTAAGAGAAGTCAAACTACACATTTAACCCTCGCAGTCTCTGTACAGGTCACTGCACGCACACGCGAGCTGGCACACCCACACACACACACTCACATGTATTCACATATACACACACGCTCACAAAAACTCACACTCACACATACACTCACACATACACATACACACACACACTCACACTCACACAGACACACACTCACATATACACACACACTCACATTCACACATACACTCACACATACACTCTCACACATACACACACATATACACACACACACACCCTTTACTTACGCTGAAAGAGCGAGAACACACGGTGACATTCACTTCAACAGACATTGAGAGAGCCTGCCACCTCTCTTAACAGACTAATACGATGACATAAAACCCCTGTCGAGCAATGAGCCTTCCAAATGACCTCTACCAGTGTTCACAGCCACGCTAGTGTGTGTGGATGGCACAGACAAGGGCATCAGTCTCCCAGAAGCAAATTGGTTCATTCATTCATATGTAAGGCGCCTGTCTTCCACAACAGTAGCTGGGCTCTGCTGGGCTGTGAGGGTACAGAGAGATGGCTAGCATTGTCTATTCAATTTAGCCTGTTGAGAGCAAAGTGGYGCTCTAACATGCTAATATGCTACAGAGCAGACGTGACCTCACAGCATCTCTCATCATGTTGTCCTTTCTCTTCTCCTACCCTCTCTCTCTTTTTCCTCTCTCCCTGGGTCACTACCCAACCTTAGCACAGGTGTGTGTGTGTGAGTGTATATTATTTAGCTTGAGTCTGAATCAGTGTGAGAGACACAGATGGTTACTGACTGTATCAATGTATTTTTGCTGGGCTGAACTAAGCTCTGTGTCTGGCTGTAATGTATGAGTGAGTGTGTTGAGCTGTATGGGCCCACTGTAGCTATCTCCGTCACTGTGTGTGCTTGACCCCAGTGGGAGAAAGGGTCATGGCTGGGACACAGTATACTTACAGTGTATGTACCCCATGAGCTGTACTCTATGACCTCACTGTGTGTCTCTGTCTGTCTGTTGGATTGTGTTCACTCTACAAGTACTCTGAATATGCTTAACATGAACAGTATGTTTGTGTGTGTGTGTGTGTGTCTGTTTGATTGTGTTCACCCTACAAGTACTGTAGAGTATGTGCTGTGTTATATGTGGTCTTGGTGTGAGTGGTGTCTGTGCGTCTGTGTGTATGTGTGTGCGTGTGTGTTCGTTGTAAGTGCTGGGGGTTGTTGGTCGGTCATGCTGGTGGCAGTCAGCATTACTCAGGGATGATTGGAGCGGGGGAGGAGGAGGAGAAGAGGGTGACGGAAAGATAAAGGAGATGGAGGGATGGGAGGGAAGATGGAGAGTGTAGGACATGTTTGAAAGGGGGAGAGGGTGCGCGGAGGAGTGTGACACACAAACAGGGTTATGTTGTTAAATGAACATGAACGATAGAGTGTGTCCCATGTGTAAAGGGATAGATAGAGGGGATAAGGAGAGGGAGAGTGCTTAACGCCTAGCCAGCCATGAGGACAGGAAATGAGGAACAACCTGCTCACTCTGAAGTCCTCCTACAAAATGAATGGGTGTTGCATCATCGAAGAGGCTGGATCCTCGTAAGATAAAACATGAAATGGACAGCACTCCAAAGGTTAAATGTACAACACATTTATAACAAATTATTCAGTGCTCTCCATTTTGTTTTTCCTGCATCATAAGGAAATCCCATAATATATCTCTCTCTCTCTGCCATCGCCATCCAGGACACGATGACATCACCTCTCTGAGACAGGGAGAGAGAGTGTTTGCGTCGCCGCGGCAACTGCTCTCCTCCAGCTGTTGCCAGGTGCCAGTCTCCATGGAGATGGATGAGGRTGGGGATTAAGAGTGAGGGGTTGAAGAGGGGGTAGGGGTGGGGACTGGAGTAGGAGAGGGGGATTCTAACTACATAGCTATGTGTGTGACACGTGTGTGTTTTGCCGTGTGTGTGTGTGTAGAAGGTCATCTGATGATGTCATTATGTATAATAGTAATGTTAATAAAGATTAGAAAAGGCCTAATTGAAGTAGAGAGGGAATTAAACTGCTCCTTATGATAAAACACTGAGCTTTTGAACCACAGGAGCTTGACCCGCTCGGTTCGTGTGTGTGGGAGAGAGAGATGTGTTTGTGTGGGAGAGAGAGGCGTGTGTGTTTGTCTGTCTGTGTGTGAGGGAGAG
>NW_019944760.1:29920-38306 GCF_002910315.2 Salvelinus sp. IW2-2015 | reverse complement strand
CCAGCGGAGAGTTTGTGCGTGTGGGAGAAGTGTGTATGTGTCGTGTGGGGTTTGTTTCGGTGTTGTTGGTTTTTTACAATGTGTGGTGTGTGTGTGTGTGTGGATGTGTGTGTGTGTGTGTGTTGTGTGTGCGTGTGTGCTGGGTGTGTGTGTGTGTTTGTGTGTGGGTGACTGGGTGTGTGTGTGACGCGAATAAGGTAGTGTGTATCTCTCTACTTTTGATATTTACTTTCTTTGCTTTGGTTCCGTCCAGCCCCTTTTCCCCATATTACCGTGTAAAGGAAATAAATCCTAGTAAGCGGTCAATTCTGCTTTATGTCATCCTTACTCGCACCTACAGCCCATACCTCTTTCACTTCACGGAGAGTTGAGTTGTAGCAGGGTGTTGCGTTCCCTCTTCACAGAGGCGTGCGTAACATAAYGGGGGCTCATCCGGGATTCCATTAAACACACCGGACCCTGCTGCACTGAGCTCTCTGTGGTTAGTGATTGAAGGGTGATGGTAGGTTGTGAGTTTGGATGACTTGTTTAGTTTGTGTGTTCAGTAGATTGTTTGTTGAGGTTTTGTAAAGTAGACCTTTTAGCTATAGCTGACCATTATGGATTCATTATCCCTGAGAAAGCCCTGAAGGCTGAGCTTTTGGTGCTAGTCAGGGAGGGATTAGTGAGAGAACGAATTCTCTCATTGCAAGGAGAGGAGACGGGTAGACCTTCCGATGCCAAGTCGGAGGACAGAGCGGAGGAAGGGGTTGCTCGTACCCCCTTTTCATTGCCTCGATCCTTTATCCTCTGCTTCAGGTCGTTCAGACGGGGCCGCTAGGCTGAAGTTGAGGCTGGCCCGGTTAAAAATGCAGCAAGAAGATAAAGAGCGACAGATGCATTTTGATTTTGAAATTAAGTAAATAGAAGCCGACAAGGAGGTGAGGATCCGACAACTGGAGCTAGAAACAGGCTCCAGTGCGACTCCACAAGCTGCTCATCATCAAGCCCACTTTGATGTAAGTAAAAACATCGCTTTAGTCCCTCCATTCCAAGAGTCGGAAGTTGATTCCTATTTCTCTGCGTTTGAGCGAGTGGCCGCTGCGCTGCATTGGCCACTTGAGGTTTGGCCGCTCTTGTTGCAATGTAAATTGTCTGGGAAAGCCCAGGAAGTAGTAGCTGCTCTCTCGCTGGAAGACAGTTTACACTACGATACAGTTAAAACTACCGTGTTGCGGGCTTATGAGTTGGTGCCTGAAGCTTACAGACAGCGCAACCACAAGAAACCCTCTCACCGTACTTTTGAGTTTGATAGGGACAAATAGTCTCTGTTTAATCGATGGTGTTCAGCCAGCAAAGCTAAAACCTTTGCTGATATTCGGGAGTTGATGCTGTTGGAGGATTTTAAAAGCAACCTCCCTGATAGAATTGTAGTTCATTTAAATGAACAGAAWGTGGTGACATTGGGCCAGGCAGCAGTGTTGGCAGATGAGTACGCTTTGACACACAAGACTGTCTTTGGTGCACCTCRTTTTGAAGGATGATTACGTCATCCGTGCCTCGTTCAGGTCGCTTTTCCTCTGACAAGCCTTTTCATGAAATCCGTGAATGTTTTTACTGTCACCAAAAGGGTCACGTGATTGCGGACTGCCCAGTTTTGAAAAATAAATCGAAAACAGTCCCAGTCACCGTCCCCACAAAAGGAAAAGTTTGGGTTAGTCAAGTCCTTTGGCTCGTCCATTGGATCGAGTTCCTTGATTAAGAATTTGAGAAACCGGATCCTGTCTATGCTCCGTTTATCTCTTGCCGGTTGTGTGTTCCTTAACTGGAGAACAGCTGATCAAAAGCCCATTCAAATCTTACGGACACCCGGGGCGGCGCAAGTCAGTAATTATTAATGATCGCTTTACCCTGTCGCCTGAAAAGTATTGTGCTTGCCATGTCATATTACAGGGGCAAGAGACAAAAACGTTACCCTGTACATTAATACTGGGTCCACTTAGTGTCAGACCTTGGTACATCAGGATGTTTCCGTGTTTGGTGTAGTTCACACTGCAGTAAAAGGAGTCCACATTGCTATAGGAATGAATATTCGCTGATGGTAATGTCACTCTTGTTTAGAGTAGTAAGACAAGCCCAGAAAATCCGAACTAAACAGATAGAAATTGGGTTCAAGCATTTCCACATGTTTTTCCTGCTTGTGTGTTACGAGGGCACAATTTCGCAAGCTTGAAGATGTGGTGGATTTGCTAGTTCCATTTTTGAGAATGTTGACGTAAGAAAGACAATGACACTGACTATTCCTTCTGCATAGGCCCGACAGTTTTTACAGGGGTAAAAACGAAGGCCAGGGGAACTGCGAAATCGCGCCCCAATACATGAATTCTTTTGGTCTGTCACCCCTGAGGAAGGGATTGAATGTCAAAAAGGTGACACCAATTTATGTGATAAAGACCCAGATGAAGCGTTTCTTCCAGTGTGTGTCATGTTCACATGCTAAAGCCTATTATGTACGTGACTCTCAGACAGCTCCTCAAGTAAGGCGGTTCCAGCCCGCGTCTCTAGTGTGGCGGTGGTGCTGAAGCCGGCTGGGAACCTAGAAGGAGGACGGGTTGGAGTTACGCCATACATTACAGCATGTAATTCAGAAGATGCTGAAAGAAGTTTCCCTCTCAAATGGAACATTGGATAACGATACATAAGGACCTTATCCTATTGATAAACAGTTTTCTCAATGTGTTTTTCAGGACGTTCCAAGTCGCACGGTCCATCTGGAAGCACGAATGTGGATGTGGGGAAACGCCTGCTCCTATAACGTCATCATCCCGTACGGGTTAATGCAAAGAAAAGGGAGGTAATGAAAAAGTGAGGTAAGTTATTTATTACAGAATGACATGGCACAACCCAGTAAACAGCTCCTGGGTTCCCCATGTATGTCTGTTCCTAAGCCTGACGGTACGTGCCCGCTTATGTACGTGACTATCGTCGTGTAAATGCAGAGTGACAAAAGTTGATTCTTTCCTCTACTCGATTAGATGACTGCATTGATAGAAATTGGCCTGCTGCTTACGTTAGTAAGTTAGATTTGTTAAAAGGTAATTGGCAGGTGCCTCTGACCTCTCGAGCTTCAAGACATCTCGGCTTGTTCGTTACGCCTGATAACTTTGTACAATACACTGTGATGCCCTTTGGTAGTGTAATGCACCTGCCTCATTTCAGCGTTAGTTAACATTGTGTTGCAGATGGCCAATTGTACTGCATACCTTTGACGATGTGCTGATACATTCGTCTACTTGGTCTGATCATCTCTCCACTTGAAAAGTGTGTTTTCAGCGGTTAAGAATGCTTCTTTAACCCTCAATTTGGCCAAGTGTGAATTTGGAAAGGCTACGTGACTTATTTAGGGAAAACAAGTGGGACGAGGTCAAGGCGCCCAGTATCTGGCAAGTGGAGGCAATTGTTGCTTTTCCTGCTCCACGACTCGACGCCAGTTGCCGCAGATTCCTGGGATGGAAGGGTACTATCGTACATTCTGTTAAGAATTTCTCGACGGTAGTTAGCTCCCCTTTCACTCCTGCTTAGTCCCAAGGTACCATTTAAGGTGGTCCAAGGACTGTAACTATGCTTTTGAGTCCGCTAAAGCGCTACTTTGTGTGCCCCAGTGCTTGCCGCCCCAACTTTGACAACCTTTTAAGTTGGAGGTAGACGCTAGTATAGTGGGGGTGGGTGCGGTTCTCTTACAGGAAGATGAAGATGGAGTGGATCGGCCCGTCAGTTTCTTCTCCCGTAAGTTCAACTGCGTGTCAGTCAAGGTACTCCACTATTGAACAAGAGACGCTGGCTTTATTGCTTGCCTTACAGTTCTTTGAGGTATATGTGGGATCCCAGTGCCTTGCCTGTTATGGTCTTCACGAGCCATAATCCATTGTGTTCTGAAACAAATGTACAATCAGAACCGCCGTCTTATGCGGTGGCTCTGATTGTACAAGGATATAATGTACAGATAGCCTATGTGAAGGGCTCGGCGAATGTGGTTGCCGACGCTCTATCACGGGTTAACTAACTGGGGGATGCGTTGGTTTTTGTTATTACAACCTGTATGTTTGCAATTTTTGTGGTGGGCGTGTTACGTTTCTGTGTTGTAGTTTGTGTATTGAGTGTTGTTTCAGGAGATGCTTCCTGAAATTCTCCCCAAGCCAGCTGATTGGTCGGCCCCAATTGATAATTGGAGAGCTGACCCCGCCCCCTCGTCAAGATACAGCTGTCTCTAATTACCATTGCCACCTGAAGCTATAAAAGCCAGTGTTCTGTTGTTCAGGAAACGAGAGAGAGATCATGGCAGGCCTGAGATCATTGGCAGGCTGAGATCATTGGCAGGCTGAGATCACTGCAGGCTGAGATCACTGGCAGGCTGAGATCACTGGCAGGCTGAGATTCACTGGCAGGCTGAGATCACTGGCAGGCTGAGATCACTGCAGGCTGGAGATCACTGGCAGCGCTAGACACTGGCAGGTGAGATCATTGTGGGAAATTTGATTGTGATATAGTGTTGGTTGTTTATCAGAAGTGTTGGTATGTACTGATTAGTTGTTGTTGGTAGCAGCTTTGGTATGTTCTGTGTTTGTTGCTTTGTCAGAGCTTCTTTAGTGGCCTGAGTTAGTTTTCTCAGTTTTGGTTGTGAAGTGGATTGTTTAATTTTCTGTTTCATTTGTTCCTGGGGGAAGGGGAAGGCCCTAGGGAGTGCTTAGGCAAGAGGCCCGCGGGCATACATATACCCGTAGTATATCACTGTCTAGGCACACTAGACACCTGGAGGACCACCCCTGTATTTTGGTTAGTGCCACCAGGTGGTGCTAAGTTAGGAAGTAGTGGGTAGGCAGGTTAGATAGGAGAGGGGAGTTTTGGATATTTCCTTTCTTTGCTTTGGTTCCGTCCAGCCCCTTTTCCCCATATACCGTGTAAAGGAAATAAATCCTAGGTAAAGCGGTCAATTCTGCCTTTTTGTCATCCTACTCGCACCTACAGTCCATACCTCTTTCACTTCACGGAGAGTTGAGTTGCAGCAGGGTGTTTGCGTTCCTCTTCACAGAGGTGTGCGTAACAGTGTGTGTGTAGCAGCTGTGTGTGTGTGTGTAGCAGCTGTGTGTGTGTGTGTAGGAGCTGGTGTGTGTGTGTAGGAGCTGTGTGTGAAGGAGTGTGTAGGAGCCGTGTGTGTGTAGGAGCTGTGTGTGTAGGAGCCGTGTGTAGGAGCAGTGGGTGTGTAGGAGGAGGAGTGTGTGTGTGTAGGACTGTGTGTGTAGGAGCAGTGTTGTGGTGTGTAGTAGGAGAATGTTAGGAGCAGTGTGTGGGGGAGCAGTGTGTGTGTGTCTGTGTAGGTAGGAGCTTTGTGTGTAGGTAGGAGCTTTGTGTGTGTGTAGGAGCAGTGTGTGTGGGGGGGGGAGCTGTGTGTGTGGGGGGGCTGTGTGTGTGTGTGTGGGGGGCTGTGTGGGGGGGGGGGGGGGGCTGGTGTGTGTGGTAGGAGCTGTGTGTTTGTGTAGGAGCTGTGTGTTTGTGTGTAGGAGCTGTGTGTTTGTGTGTAGGAGAGTGTGGTGTGTGTGGGAGCAGTGTGTGTGTGGGAGCAGTGTCTGGTGTTGGGTGTGTGTTGGAGCAGTGTGTGTGTGTTGGAGCAGTGGTGTGTTGGAGCAGTGTGTGTGATGAGGGGAGTGTGTGTTGGGGTAGTGTGGTGGTTGGAGCAGTGTGTGTGTGTTGGAGCAGTGTGTGTGTGTAGGAGCTGTGTGTCTGTGTGTGATGAAGAGAGTGTGTGTGTGGGAGCAGTGTGTGTGTGGGAGCAGTGTGTGTCTGTGGGAGCAGTGTGTGTGTGGAGCAGTTGTGTGTTGTGGGTGTGTTGGAGCCAGTGCGTGTGTGTGTGGGAGCTGTGTGTGTGTGTGTGGAGCAGTGGTGTGTGTGTTTGGAGCAGTGTGTGTAGGAGTGTGTGTGTGTGTAGGAGGTGTGTGTGTAGAGCAGTGTGTGTAGTAGCAGTGTGTGTGTGTGTGTGTAGGAGCAGTGGTGTGTGTGTGTAGGAGCAGTGTGTGTGTGTAGGAGCAGTGTGTGTGTGGGAGCAGGTGGGTGTTGTTGGAGGAGGGCAGTGTGTTGTGAGAGCAGTGAGTGTGTAGGAAGCAGTGTGTGTGTGCAGGAGAAGTGTGTGTGTAGGAGCTGTGAGTGTGTAGGAGCAGTGTGTGTGTGTGGAGGAGGAGTGTGTGTGTTTGTGTGTGTGTAGGAGAATGTGTGTGTAGGAGCAGTGTGTGTGTAGGAGCAGTGTTTATTTATTTTATTTTATTTCTTTCACCTTTACTTAACCAGGTAAACAAGTTCTCATTTACATCTGCGACCTGGCCAAGATAAAGCAGTGCGACACAAACAACAACACAGAGTTACACATGGAATAAACAAGCGTACAGTCAATAACTGTGTGTGTAGGAGCAGTGTGTGTGTATGTGTGTAGGTGCTGTGTGTGTAAGAGCGGTGTGTGTGTGTGTGTTGGAGCGGTGGGGGTTTATGCTTGCTGCATGCTGCTAAAATCAAATCAGCCAGTAATATATTGGTCAGTTTGCTGTAATCAGAAACACCGTCCGGCTGGCTGGAGGAAGTAGTGTTTATCCTCAGGAGAATCATTACAGTGTTATAAGTGACTGACTAACACCAGCAGCTGTGTTATGTCTGACCTGTTTGGTCCTTTTGTACTCACCAACGCCTTATTAAATGTTTGTGTGGGTGTGAATGTGTGTCACAGTGTGAAGAGCGAGGAGAGGAGACACACTAGCGCTGACAGGCTTCTGTCCGTCTGGACTCAAAAGTCTGCATCACGGATTAGCATACATTTTTATTTATTTATTTAGCTCTTCTTCCCTCTCTCACTCACTCTCTTTATTCCTTATTTATTCGGGGGAGTTTTAAGATAATTAGTTGGAGTCCAAGGGAACACAGTAATTGCGTCCTGGAGGAAAGGAGGAGGACACAGTGTTTAGATTGGGTGTGTGGCAGACAGACACACAGATGTGTCAGAGAATTCTATAGGTTTACCAATTATTTGAGGAAGAGAAAGAGGTGGGAGAGAGACAGATACACAGATAGATGCAGATGAAAGAGAGTGATGTGAGAGGGTATTGGCAAAATGATGAACAGATTGAAAGATAGGAGGACAGAGGCAGAAATGAAACTAAATGAGAAAAAATATGAAGGTGATGAAAAAATCCTCTTCCTTGAGGGGGACTTTAGCACGACCAATCAATCATTGTATTAATCTCAATCCTTACCTCATCTTTCCATGAATCTGATCTCTGACCCCCTCTCCCTCTATCATGCCCTCCCTTCATCTGTCTATCTCTCTAACAAACACCATCTCTCACCTGTTCCAAATCCTTTTCTCTACTGTCTGTCCTATCTGTGCTCTCATGTCACTGCAGAACACTGGATGGACTGTTCTGTACCTACATTTATAAAGTTGAGCAGGACTGTTCTGTACCCTACATTTATAAAGTGGACCTGGACTGTTCTGTACCCTACATTTATAAAGTGGAGCTGGACTGTTCTGTACCCTACATTTATAAAGTGGAGCTGGACTGTTCTGTACCCTACATTTATAAAGTGGACCTGGACTGTTCTGTACCCTACATTTATAAAGTAGAGCTGGACTGTTCTGTACTCTACATTTATAAAGTTGAGCAGGACTGTTCTGTACCCTACATTTATAAAGTGGAGCTGGACTGTTCTGTACCCTACATTTATAAAGTGGACCTGGACTGTTCTGTACCTACATTTATAAAGTGGAGCTGGTCTGTTCTGTACATACATTTATAAAGTGGAGCTGGACTGTTCTGTACCCTACATTTATAAAGTGGAGCTGGACTGTTCTGTACCAACATTTATAAAGTTGAGCTGGACTGTTCTGTACTCTACATTGTTAGTCGGTGTGTGTGTCCCGATGAGGTTATTCAAGGGCACGTCTGTAAAGGGTTTTTACTGATTTATTTTCCATTCTTTACCTTTCTCATTTCATCTCAATCTCTGTCTTCAGTCTGTATAATGTGTTATATCATAAAAACATGCTATACAGTAGCCAGTCTGTCTCTCTCTCTTCTCCCTCCCACTGTTTCTATTTTAAATCAATGAATGGTCTAGGCCTCTTCCTCTCTTTCCCTGTCCCCCTCTTCCTCTCTCTGTTGGTCCCTATCCCTGCCCTCCTCGCTCTCCGTGCCGAGGGTTTGTCCGTTTTCATAAAGCTAGCTCTGTTTTACTCTCTCTAGCTTTGAAAATGTCAACTGGGAACCATGAGGGAGACAGTGCTGGTTTAGTGACGCACACACTGAGTCCCCCCCACTCTCCTACACACACACACACACACCGAGTCCCCCCCCCCACTCTCCTCCAC
>NW_019944760.1:22246-23743 GCF_002910315.2 Salvelinus sp. IW2-2015 | reverse complement strand
ACCTCTTCTCTAACAGTATACCCTTATTGGTCTAATCTTTCTGTTTTCATTCTCTATCATTTTCCACAGTGAGCAGCAAATGTCTGTCCTATCTGTGCTCTCATGTCACTGCAGAACACTGGTGGACTGTTCTGTACCTACATTTATAAAGTTGAGCAGGACTGTTCTGTACCCTACATTTATAAAGTGGACCTGGACTGTTCTGTACCCTACATTTATAAAGTGGAGCTGGACTGTTCTGTACCTACATTATAAAAGTGGAGCTGGACTGTTCTGTACCCTACATTTATAAAGTCCTGGACTGTTCTGTACCTACATTTAATCGGACCGGGTACCACACACACACACACTGTCTGTAATAACTGGATAGACATCCAATTTCTGCCTATTTGACATGCCACATGTGTCCTCTATGGTAATAAAGGACAGAACAATTCTGTTTTCGCTGCATACACAGTTATCTCTTCCGTGCTGCGAATTGATCTTAAATACTTCTGGATAATATCACAACATAACAGACAGTTCTATATAGGAACAATTTCGGTCTCTAATTCATCGTTTATCTTCCATTTTGCTGTTGGAGGATGTGGAGATGGGAAGCGACTTGGTGATATTGTTTWTTCTGGCATGTAATTTGTCGGAGTGGTGAAGCAAATGAGGAATGCTAATCGTGTTTGTGGCAGAATTCACTTAATTAAAAACCCCATCCATCGCTTTTGTGTTTCATTAACCAGTTAAAATATTTTCCAAAACGTCAAATCTTGACGAGTTAAATTTCACAGCTACTTGAGGACATCTTCCCAGAGTCTGCTGTGTCTTAATGGTTGCTCTCAATGTAAAGAGCTTTGTCATTGACATCTGTAAATGAAAAGCGCTCTTCAAATGTAATTTATTATTATTATTATTATATTATTATGGAGATGATATGTAAATGTCTTAACTCCATCATCTGCTGAGGAGGGAGAGGCTGGCTGTTTAGTAGCAGCTGTGTCCGTGGGGTTATAGAGAAATGAATGGACAGCTCTTTGTCTAAAGAGATCGAAGTAATTGAACAACAGTCACAGGGAGTAAGAGTGAAGTGATAGAAAGGTGGGAAATAAATGGAATGGATTTTTTTTCAGCTATACTGGGGAAATGGAGAGAAGGAGGAGAGAGGGGAAGAGTGTTATTTATGGTGAGTGTTTTGAAATCAGGTGGGACCAAGAGGGGGAATGGGAGAATGATGGGGTAAGTGGCAAACAGAGGTAGGACTGGGCCATATGACACAAAAATGGTATCTACATTTGTTTTTCTTAATTGTGGGCGATTCATGATATATATATATATATATATATTTTTTTTAAATTGTCTCTAAACAGGGTTTGTTGTACAGTTAAAGTCAAATACACTGCATTTCAAACAGTTAGCAATAATCTAATGAATTCAGGACTTCCGGCGCCGACAGAGATGACCGCCTCGCTTCGCGTTCTTAGGAAACTATGCCGTATTTTGTTTTTT
>NW_019944760.1:16077-17117 GCF_002910315.2 Salvelinus sp. IW2-2015 | reverse complement strand
TTCACCTGACCTAGAATTCCTTACAATCAAATGCCGACCGCATTATCTACCAAGAGAATTCTCTTCGATCATAATCACAGTCGTGTATATATCCCCCCCAAGCAGACACATCGACGGCCCTGAAAGAACTTCATTTGACTATGTAAACTGGAAACCACATATCCTGAGGCTGCATTTATTGTAGCTGGGGATTTTAACAAGGCTAATCTGAAAACAAGGCTCCCTAAATTCTATCAGCATATCAAATGCGCGACCCGGGCTGTCAAAACCCTGGACCCTTGTTATTCTAACTTCCGCGACGCAATAAAGCCCTCCCCCGCCCTCCTTTCAGAAAATCTGACCACGRCTCCATTTTGTTGTTCCCAGTTTATAGACAGAAACTAAAACAGGAAGCGCCCGTGCTCAGGTCTGACCAAMCGGATTCCACGCTTCAAGATTGCTTCGATCACGTGGACTGGGATATGTTCCGCATAGCGTCAGACAATTACATTGATGAATATGCTGATTCGGTGAGCGAGTTTATTAGCAAGTGCATCGGTGATGTTGTACCCACAGCATCTATTAAAACATTCCCTAACCAGAAACCGTGGATTGATGGCAGAATTCGCACAAAACTGAAAGTGCGAACCGCTGCTTTCATTCAGGGCAAGGTGACCGGAAACATGACCGAATACAAACAGTGTAGCTATTCCCTCCRCAAGGCAATCAAACAAGCTAAGTGTCAGTATAGAGACAAAGTAGAATCGCAATTCAACGGCTCAGACACAAGAGGTATGTGGCAGGGTCTACTGTCAATCACGGACTACAAAAGGAAAACCAGCCCTGTTGTGGACCACGATGTCTTGCTCCCAGACAAACTAAACAACTTATTTTCTCACTTTGAGGACAATACAGTGCCACTGACATGGCCCGCTACCAAAACCTGCGGGCTCTCCTTCACTGCAGCCAATGTGAGTAAAACATTTAAACGTGTTAACCCTCGCAAGGCTGCCGGGCCAGACGGCATCCCGAGCCGCGTCCTCAGAGCATGCGCAGACCAG
>NW_019944760.1:5506-13814 GCF_002910315.2 Salvelinus sp. IW2-2015 | reverse complement strand
CCGAAGCCCTAAAATCTGCTTTATCCTGCCTGCCCCGGGCCCGCTAGCTGGTCTGAACGCATGCTCCAGGCTCGCCTAGCTACTCCACTGGAAGCCTATGGATCACTCGGGCTACACATGCCTTCTCCCTAATGTCAAATATGCTTGTCTATTGCTGTTGGTTAGTTGATATTTCTTATTTGCACTGATAGAGCCTCCCAGCCCTGCTGCAATATGCCTTAGCTAACATTTGTTCCACCCCCCACACACTGTGACCTCACCTGGCTAAATGTCCCTTCTAGAGACAAAACTTTCTCTCATCGTCACTCAATGCCTAGTTTACCTCCACTGATTCACATCCTACCATACCCTTATTCTTGTACATTATGCCTGAATCTATTCATTCCCGCGCCCAGAAATCTACTCCTTTTACTTTCTGTGCCGAACGCACTAGACAACTTATAGCCTTAACCGTGCCTTATCCTACTCCTCCTCTGTTCCTCTGTGATGTAGCAGGTTAACCCAGCCACTGCCAGCCCCCAGCACCACTCCCATCCCCAGGCGCTCTCATTTGTTGACTTCTGTAAAACGTAAAATGCCTTGGTTTCATGCATTTGAACATTAGAAGCCTTCCTCCCTAAAGTTTGTTTCATTCACTGCTTTAGCTGCTTAGCAACACTCCGCCAACCCCGGATGTTCCTAAGCCGTGTCTGAATCCTTGGCTTATGAAGGTCACCAAAAATCCATTTACATTCCATCCCTAACTATAACATTTTCCGACAAGAACTACGAACTGCCGAACGGGCGGAGCATAGCCTGAGAGTTCTGTCATACTATCCAGGTCTGTGCCCAAAAAAATGCGAGCTTCTACTTTTTAAAAATCCACCTTCCAGAAACAAGTCTCTCACCGTTGCCGCTTGTTATAGACCCCCTCACCCACTGTGCCCTGGACACCATATATTAATTGATTGCCCCCCATCTATCTTCAGAGTTCTACTGTTAGTACCTAAACTGGACATGCTTTAACACCCCGCCGTCCTACAACCTAAGCTAGAGGCCCTCAATCTCACACAATTTCAAGTACAACCCTGAATCCGTAACCAACTGCCCATCATAAATACACCTTCTCCGGTCTTCAACAAGCAAGGCAATCATTGCCTCGATTGCCTGCAGGCGTAATGGGTACAGGGTCCAAACGACCAGCCCCTCATCACTGTAACAAACGCTCCCGAAAAACACTTCACGTGAGCAGGCCTTTCTAATCGACCTGGCCCGGTATCCTGGAAGGATATTGACCTCATCACGTCAGTAGAGGATTGCCTAGTTTCTCTTTTAAAAGGGGCTTTCCTCACTGTCTTAAATAAGGCATGCCCCGTTCAAAAAATATGTAGAAACTTAAGAACAGAGATAGCCGCTTGCGATTCACCCCAGACTTGACGCCCTTGACCAGGCACAAAAAACATCCTGTGGCGTTACCTGCATTAGCCATCGAATAAGTCCATGGAGAATAAAGCACCTCCTCCCAGCTGCCCACTGCCACTGGATAGGAAAACATTGTCAACAACCGAATAAATTACATATTCGATCATGCCAATAAGCATTTTCTAACGACACTGGTCATGCTTCCACCTGGCACCCCGACCCGCGGCCAACATACTGAGCACCTGCTGCAGCAACTTGCCCAGCTGATGTTCTGAAAGAGCTGCAAACTTCTTGGCCATCCCACAAAATCTGACCCTCTCTGCTAAAATTATCCGCCCGAAATTGTTGCAACCCCAATTACCTAGCCTATTCAACCTCTCTTTCGATCGTCTGAGATCCCAAAGCGATTGGAAAGCTGCGGCTTGTCATCCCCCTCTTCAAAGGGGTAGCAACTCTAGACCCGAAACTTTTATTAGACCTATATCCATCCTATGCCCTGCCATTTCTAAAGATCTTCAAAAAGCAAGTTAACAAACAGCATCACCGACATTTCGAATCCCACCGACCTTCTCCCACTATGCAATCGTGTTTCCCCAAGCTGGTCGATGGGTGCACCTCAGCCACGCTCAAAGTCCGAAACGATATCATTAAACCGCCATCAATAAAAAAGACCAGTACTCTGTGCAGCCGTCTTCAGTCGACAATACCCTGCCGCCAAGGCTTTTGACTTCTGTCAATCACCGCATTCCTATCGGCAGACTCAATAGCCTTGGGCTTCTCAAATGGACTACCTACCTGCGTTTCCCAAAACTACTTCTCAGATAGAGTTCAGTGTGTCAAAATCGGAAGGGCCTGTTGGTCCGGACCTCCGGCAGTCTCTATGGGGTGCCACAGGCCTTTAATCTCGGGCCGACTGGCTTTTCTCTGTGATATATCCAATGATGTTTTTCTTGCTGCTGTGATTCTCTGACCACCTCTATGCAGACGACACCATTCTGTATACATCAGGCCCTTCGTTGCGACACGTGCTAAACAAACCTCCAACTGCTTAATTAAATGCAAGTAAAAACTAAGTGCATTTATGCTCTATCAACCGATTGCGCCTGCACCCAGCCCGCCCGACTAACATCACTACTCTGGACAGTGCTGACTTCTTAGAAATGTGACATCTACAAATACCTAGGTGTCTGGTTAGACTGTAAACTCTCCTTCCAGACTCACATTAAGGCATCTCCAAAATCCAAAGAATTAAATCTAGAATTGCGCTTCCTATTTCGCCAACAAAGCCCCTTCACTCATTGCGCCAAACATACCCTCGTAAAACTGACTATCCTACCGATCCTTGACTTCAGACGATGTCATTTACAAAGTTAGCCCTCCAACACTCTACTCAGCAAACTGGATGTAAGTCTATCACAGTGTCATCCGTTTTGTCACCAAAGCCCCAATACTACCACCACTGCGACCTGTATGCTCTCGTGGCTGGCCCTACTACATATTCGTCGCCAAACCCACTGGCTCCAGGTCATCTAAAGTCCTATGCTTATAAGTAAAAGCCCCGCCCTGTATCTCAGCTCCACTGGTCACCATAGCCAACACACACCCTAGCAACGCGACTCCAGCAGGATATTTCACTGGTCATCCCCAAAAGCCAACACTTCCTTTGGCTGCCTTCCTTCCATTCTCTGTGCTGCCAATGATGCGAACGAATTGCAAAAAATCACTTGAAGCTGCGAGTCTTATAGCTACGATCACACCCAAACTACCTCATCCCTATTATTCCTTATCTTATCTTCTTGCTCTTTTGCACCCCTGTATCTCTACTTGCACATCATTTCATCTGCCAACATCTATCACTCCAGTGTAATGCTACATTTTTATTATTTCGCCTCCATGCCTATATTGCCGCCTTACCTCCCTACTGCTTCTACATTGCACCACCACACGTGTACATTAGATTTGTCTATTGTGTTTTTGACTTGTGCGTGTTATGTGTAACTCTGTGTTGTGTTTGTCGCCACGGCTTTGCTTTACTTGGTCAGTCGCAGTTGTAAAATGAGAACTGTTCTCAATAGCCTACCTGGTTAATAAAAAATAAAATTATACTTTATTAATACCTTTATTTAACTAGGCAATCAGTTAAGAACACATTCTTATTCAATGACGGCTTAGGAAACAGCCTTTGTCAGGGCCCAGAATCGACAGACTGCTGTACCTTGTCAGGCTCGTGGAGTTCGATCTTGAAAAACCTTTTGGTTACAAGTCCAACACTCTAACCAACTAGGGCCTACCTGCCGCCCCAATAAATAAATAAATGTGGGAAATAAAAAAATTACAAAAATATAGCCTAGTGGGTAGCGCCTATATGACATGGCCCAATCAAATTCAGGCAAACAGAAAGTCCACTGTGTGTAGTATAATTTGTGTTCCTTCCTTCTCCCAGCTTTCTGTAAATAAATACATGTCTGTTCTGTTTCCGGAAGCCTGGTGCTGCACATTGCCGACACTTCTAGAAAAGCCAGGCTGTGAGACCTTGTTGTGAAACGCTTACAATGCCCAAAACCTCAGTTAGAAACCAGTAGGCTCAAGCATACACATTACTTGGGTGATAGTTTATCAATAACCCCTCTATCAATAAAGTATTTTAGGCTACTCTTTGTATTGGAGGTCAATCGCTTTATGGCAAACACACTTCCTCAGTCCCTATGTTGCTTCAGTCATCTTATTATAGATAGTCATTATAATCTTACTACAGAATTTGACGTCTGTACTGGAGTTTTGTTGGGCTCTCCAAGGCATGATGAGTCTCAGGATAGAGAGAGAGAGAGAATTTTGGGAGATGGGCCAGAGTAGGTAGAGAAGGGATGTTTGGGGGAGGATGGGAGTGGTGATAGAAAGAGAGAGAGGAATGTTTGTTGGAGAGGATGCAGTTGATATGATAGAGAGAGAGAAGAAGGGAGTTGGGGAGAAGGATGGAGTGGTGATAGAGACGAGAGAGAGAGGGATTTTGGGGAGATGAGTGGTATGATACTATAGAGAGAGAGAGAGAGAGAGGGATGTTTGGGGGAGGATGGAGTGGTGATAAAGAGAGAGAGGGATGTTTGTCATGATGCTTCGATGTAGAGGTAACTGCCAAAATAAAGGAAACACTTTAGTAAATGAGGGATACAAAGTATACCATATATACAAAAGTATGTGGACACCCCTTCAAATTAGTGGATTCGGCTGACAGGTGTATATAATCGAGCACACAGCCATGCCAAACATTGGCAGTAGAATGGCCTTACTGAAGAGCTCAGTGACTTTCAACGTGGCACCGTCACAGGATGCCACCTTTCCAACAAGTCAGTCCATCAAATTTCTGCCCTGCTAGAGCTGCCCCGGTCAACTGTAAGTACTGTTATTGTGAAGTGGAAACGTCTAGGAGCAACAGCGGCTTAGGGACCACCAAGTGCTGAAGCACGTAGCGTGTAAAAACCGTCTGTCCTCGGTTGCAACACTCACTACCGAGTTCCAAACTGCCTCTGGAAGCAACATCAGCACAAGAWCTGTTGGTTGGGAGCTTAATGAAATGGGTTTCCATGGCCGAGCAGCCACACACAAGCCTCGGCTGGAGGGATGTAAAGCTCCTCGCTATTGGACTCTGGAGTAGTGAAGACGCGTTCTCTGGAGTGATGAATCACATGTCACCATCTGGCAGTCTGACGGATGAATCTGGGTTTAGCGGATGCCAGGAGAGCGCTACCTGCCAGAATGCATAGTGCCAACTTTAAAGTTTGGTGGAGGAGGAATAATGGTCTGGGGCTGTTAATCATGGTTCGGGCCCCTTAGTTCCAGTGAAGGGAGATCTTAACGCTACAGCACACAATGACATTCTAGATGATTCTGTGCGTCCAACTTTGTGGCAACAGTTTGGGGAAGGCCCTTTCCTGTTTCACCATGACAATGCTGCCATGCACAAAGCAAGGTCCATACAGAAATGGYTTGTCGAAATTGGTGTGGAAGAACTTAACTGGCCTGCACAGAGCCCTGACCTAAGTCCCATTGAACACATTTGGGATGAATTGGAACTAAACTAGCCAGGACTAATTGCACAACATCAGTGCCTGACCTCACTGTTCCAACATATAGTGGAAAGCCTTCCCAGAAGAGTGGAGGCTTTTATAGCAGCAAAGGGGGGACAAACTCCATATTAATGTCCATGATTTTGGAATGAGATGTTCGACGAGCAGTTGTCCACATACTCTTGGTCATGTAGTGTATAGTGAAGGTAGGTGCTTCCACACAAGTGTGGTTCCTGAGTTAATTAAGAAATTAACATCTCATCATGCTTAGGGTCATGTATAAAAATGCCCAATTTACCATTATTTTAGCTACCATGGCTAGAAGAGATCTCAGTGAAAGAGGTCTCAAAGGAGCATAGTGGGTTTAAAGTGTGTGCGTGCGTGCGTGCGTGCGGATCAGCCCCTTTCATCAAATTATTTGTTTTTTGCTCCTCTCTGTCCTTCACCCCTCTATTCTCCTCCATTTAGCATCCTCCTCTCGTCTACTCTGGAGCTCCATGACCTTCCGTCATCCCTTTCTCCATATTTCACACCAGCTTTATTCCCTTTCTCATTCTGTGAGTGAGTAGAGGAGGGATGGGAGGGGATAACAGGAGGAGGTGAAAAGAGAGAGGGAGCAGGCTAAACGAGATGGAGAGAAGAGAGTGCTGAATCAATGAGAGAGAAGGAGATGAAAGACAGCAAGAAAACAGGTAGGAAGATAAGGAAGGGGAGAGTAGACAGAAGGGAGAAAAAGATGGATAGTGAGAGATGACGAAGGAGAGGAAAGAGAAGCAGAGGGAGAGAGATGAGAAAGATAAACACAGAGTTAGAGTGAGAAGAAGAAACTGAACAGGAGGAAGTGAGATGAGAGAGGAAGCACAGAGATGACATGGAGAAAGTAAGGGATGGGGTAAAGAGAGTGATGAGGTAGGAGAGGAGAATGATGAGGTAGGGGAGCAGTGGTGCTGTGCGGGGCTGTAGAGCGAGGGAGAGGCTAGCGGTGGTCCCTGTTTTACAAATTGCAGTTTGAGACAAGCGAAGAGAGGGATGAGTGGAGGAGTGCGGCCGGCTCCAGATTGCTCACAGCGAGAAATGATCTCTAGCCACTCCAAACGCAGCGTCAAACACACAATCGACACACTTCAAAACTATCAGACACACACACACACACACACACACTCTTATCTTGGTTCCAGTGTAATGACTGTAGGTGAAGGCATCATAAAATACCCATCTCTAGAGCCATCTCATCCCCAACTGCTGTCTCCTCTTTATCAGGTCTCAGCCTCACACACACTATAACCATCACCCCTATAACAGACATCAGAACACCATTACCCCACCTCCACTCTATAACAGACATCAGAACACCATTACCCCACCTCCACTCTATAACAGACATCAGAACACCATTACCCCACCTCCACCCTGTAACAGACATTGGGTATAAATAAAAACCACTACCTCTGCCCTCACCTCRGAACAGRCATTTAGGGATAAATGAAAAGCAACCCTACATKTTTAAAGCATGGCCTGTTTTAAAGCATGGATTTGACAAACCCTCTATACCTGTCCTACCCTCATATGACTGACACTGAAATAGGGTTCCATTCTTTTACAGTTATTGCGGGAATGACAGTTATTATGGCACCAAAAGCAATRCCTTTTTTTCTCCCTAGCTACTTATTGGCTGTGGTCTTTAGCTGGTAAATAGGCTTTTGTTGCTTCCTCTTTTAGCCCCCTAAAAGCCCAGGACAGTGTGTGAAAGCTATGTGCTAATGGGCTAGGCCTTGAGAGATGGGGAATTTGTGAACTGAATGCTATAGTACTGCTGCTGCGCCAATGTTATTATTAGCCAAGCAGCCATTAGCGGAATTAACTGCAATTACACCTCCCTGCCTGAGGGGTCAGGGGGGGCACTGTACTCATTAGGCTGCTATTGTCCTGCGCTGTTCCCAACACTGCAGAGAGACAATAATGAGGAGGGGGAGCCAGACAATAGAGGGAGAAACATCGAAGAAAAAAAAAACATATTTTGTCTGTAGTTATTTCACTCTGTACAATGACCTTATTGTTTGTTCAGAAGGGGGAGAGGAGAGAACGAGAGAAGAGAGCGAAAGAGAGAAGAGAGAGCGATGGGCGGACAGGCGACAGAAGACAGACGTTCCATTGGCTTAAATGGCAAATAATCAACACAGACAGAAAGMGGGAGAGATGGATGGAGAGAAAGGAGGGAGAGTGGGCAGTAATTATGAGATTGGGGCATGTATAGAATGTGTGGATTCCACGATGCTCGGCGTGGTGTGTGCTCAAAATTGTGCTTGAACAATACTCCCATTCCACAATGACATCAGTGGCCATAGAATWWTWTTWTWTTTTTWATTGCAGAAAATGTTGGTCTTTATGATGTGTGTTCAGAAAGCTCCCTCTCAGCAACACACACATGTATGTTCTCTGGCTGTCCCTTTGTCTCTGTGGATTGTGAATAGACAATAACTAACCCTCCCTCCCTCCCTCCCTCCCTCCTACCCTGACAGCAGGGATCTCTAGTCTCTGTTAGTGTATGGGGTGTCATAGTGAAGCTGCATGAGGTCTGCTCCCTCCTTCATGTATTGTCTCTCGCAGGTTGGAACAGCGCAGACAATTAGCAGCCTAAATGAGTACAGTTGCCCCCTGACCCCTCAGGCAGGGAGGTGTAATCTGCAGTTAATTCCGGCTAATGGCTGCTTGGCTAAAATAAACATTGCGCGCAGCAGCAGTACTATAGCATTCAGTTCCACAAATTTCCCCATCTCTCCAAGGCCTAGGCCCATCTGCACACTAGCTTTCTACACACTGTTCCTGGGCTTTTAGGGGCTAAA
>NW_019944760.1:0-5481 GCF_002910315.2 Salvelinus sp. IW2-2015 | reverse complement strand
AATAGAGGGAGAAACATCGAAGAAAAAAAAAACATATTTTGTCTGTAGTTATTTCACTCTGTACAATGACCTTATTGTTTGTTCAGAAGGGGGAGAGGAGAGAACGAGAGAAGAGAGCGAAAGAGAGAAGAGAGAGCGATGGGCGGACAGGCGACAGAAGACAGACGTTCCATTGGCTTAAATGGCAAATAATCAACACAGACAGAAAGMGGGAGAGATGGATGGAGAGAAAGGAGGGAGAGTGGGCAGTAATTATGAGATTGGGGCATGTATAGAATGTGTGGATTCCACGATGCTCGGCGTGGTGTGTGCTCAAAATTGTGCTTGAACAATACTCCCATTCCACAATGACATCAGTGGCCATAGAATWWTWTTWTWTTTTTWATTGCAGAAAATGTTGGTCTTTATGATGTGTGTTCAGAAAGCTCCCTCTCAGCAACACACACATGTATGTTCTCTGGCTGTCCCTTTGTCTCTGTGGATTGTGAATAGACAATAACTAACCCTCCCTCCCTCCCTCCCTCCCTCCTACCCTGACAGCAGGGATCTCTAGTCTCTGTTAGTGTATGGGGTGTCATAGTGAAGCTGCATGAGACTGCATGATGTCTTAGGCACTGTGGGACTCAGGGACTCACACACACACACATCTCACACACACTCTCTCACACAGATGTGCACACATGCACACACACACACACTCCCCAGGCCTCTCTGTGTGTCAGTGTGTTAGATCAGAGCCAGCAGAAACTACACCAAACTGCTCATATGGGGCTCTTTAGGCCTGAGGGAGAAACCATCATCATCTCTCCCGATAGGTGTGTGTGTGTGAGTGAGTGACAGAGAGCAAGTGAGATAGAGACCAATTATAAACAGATACAGTGATACAGAGATAGAGTCGACACCTGACTCAGCATACCATTACTATACTATTGTATTAGTGCCAGTGCAGAGGGTGTGGTCTGGGTGTGGTAGTGGGTGTGTGTGTATGCCTCAAGCTCAGTGTATGCCTCAAGTGTCTCTCTTTGTGTGTGTGTGTGTGTGTGTGTGTTATCAGTGTCCTCCCAGCACCTGCTATGCTCCTCCCTCCTCCTGTCCTCTCCCGACACAGCCAACATACTAGAGACAGACAGACAGACAGACAGACAGACAGACAGACAGACAGACAGACAGACAGACAGACAGACAGACAGACAGACAGACCCCTACCTTTTGATCACAGTGGTATCCCCCAGGGGAGTGGCTCACCTGATTGGCTTCCATTCAGGACGTGAGGTAGAGGTGAGATTGTCTGCTGATAGGTTGCTAGGCGATGGATGTGTGGAATTTATATTTGTAGCTAAGTGTGTATGACAATGCCTGGGGATGTGAGTGATGGGAGGTGCCCAGCTGAGCAGTGTGGTGTGTGTGATTGGCTAACACAGGTAGAGGTGTGTAATCACTATCATTACCTCCCCTCAGAGGAATATGCTATACTTTAGACTAAAGGGAAATGATAGGAACCATCCCACCACATCCTCAACACCACAACATTGAGTCAGAATGACAGGGTTTGTGTGTACTGTGTGTTCACTGTGTTTTTCTCAGCGTGTGAGGGCATTGATGAGAGGCTTATTACTTAGGTAGGTACTTACATTTGTCCTATTTCACACATGTACAAGTGTGTATTATATGCATGTGAATTGGAAATGTTTTTTTTTTTTTTGCATATCCCCTGAGAACTGCCCTAAAGAGAGTGGGGTCCACGGGCCAGGCATCAGTCTTATTGACGGAGACCCTGGAGCAGCTAGGGGTAAGTGGCTTGGCTCAAGGGCACATCGGAAGATTGTTTTTACCCTAGCCGGCTCCAGGGGATCGAACCAAGCAACCTTTCCAGTTACTGGCCCAAAGCTCTTAACCGCTAGTTTTATACTTGCCGCAGTAGGTAAATAATAGCAGTGTTTTTTCTCACTATTAATGAAATCAGAACAGCTTAAGGCAGATGGATAAAAACAGGCCTACAGGCAGATGGATAAAACAGCCTAAGGCAGATGGATAAAACAGCTAAGGCAGATGGATAAAACAGCCTAAACGGCAGATGGATAAAACCGCCTAAAGGGCAGATGGATAAAAGCAGCGGCTAAGGGAGATGCGATAAAACAGCCACATTAAGGCAGATGGATAAAACAGGCTAAGGCAGATGGATCAAAACAGCCTAAGGCAGACTGGATAAAACAGCCTAAGGCAGATGGATAAACGCCTAAGGCAGATGGATAAAACAGCCTAAGGCAGAATGTAGAGGGAGAAAGGAAGAGAGGGCAGGAGATCAATCAGATTGTTGCAGGCAGCTGTAGATACCTTGTGTTGTTTTGTAGTGATATATGTGGTTTGTGTGGGGAGAAGTCCTATATCCCCTGGAATGATGCTCTGTTATGGAGCGTTAAGAGAGATGGGAGTGGACACCAGAGTTTGGATGGCCATGAAAAGACAAGCGAGGGGATGAGAAGAGGCGAGAGGGCGTGACAAAGAGAGCGGTGACAGATTTGTATTAGGAAGGACAGCTTGTCTTGTCTCTATGCGTGAATTTTATAATGCCATAATCCTGCAGCGCACGAAACTCACTACTCACAACAAAACATACAGCACTTACTCCATGTCCCTAGGGAATGTCAAGATTGTGAGTAATTGAGCTGACATACTTACAGTACAGTCGTGGCAAAAGTTTTGAGAATTGACACAAATATTAATTTTCACAAAGTCTGCTGCCTCAGTTTGTATGATGGCTAAAAATTTGCATATACCTCAGAAATGTTATGAAGAGTGATCAGATGAATTGCCATGAATTGCAGAGTACGTCTTTTGCCATGCAAAATGAACTAGAATCCCAAAAAACCTTTCCACTGGCATTTTTTTTCATTTTGATTTAATTTCACCTTTATTTAACTAGGTAGGCCTAAGTTGAGACAAAGTTTTCTCATTTACAACTGCGACCTGGCGAAGATAAGCATAGCAAGTTGTGAACAGACAAAAACAGAGTTACACATGGGTAAAACAATAAAACAAGTCAATAATCAGCAGTAGAAAAAAAAAAAATGAGTCTATATACAGTGGGGCAAAAAAGTATTTAGTCAGCCTACCAATTGTGGGTCCAAGCAAGTTCTCCCACTTAAAAAGATGAGAGAGGCCTGTAATTTTCATCATAGGTTAACTTCTAACTATGACAGCCAAACTGAGGGGAAAAAATCCAGAAAATCACATTGTAAGGATTTTTATTATGAATTTATTTGCAAATTATGGGTGGAAAATAAGTACTTTGGTAATAACAAAAGTTATCTCAATAGCTTTGTTGGGTACGTGGCCAGGTGGAGGGCATGGCCAGCCGTTGAAGAAATGCCTTGTTTTTGAAGTTTTCGATTATCATGGGGATTTATCGGTGGTGACCGTATTAAACTAGCCTCAGTGGGCAGTGGGCAGCTGGGAGGAGGTGCTTCTTGGTTCTCCATGGACTTTACAGAGTGTCCCAGAACTTTGTTGGAGGGTTAGAGCTACAGGATGGCAAATTTCTGGCTTGAAAAAGCTGCCTTTGCTTTCTGACTTGAACTGCGTGTATTGGTTGCCTGAACTTCCGCTGAACAGTTGCATATCCACGGGGACTATTTCGACTGCCTATTGCAGTCCGCCAAAAGGACTGTTTTTGTGCTGGTCGTAGGGGCAAGTCCAGGTGCTGGAGTGAACAAGGGCTATAGTCTGTTCTTAGTTCTGCGTTTTTTGACGGGGCATGCTTATCGTAAGATGGTGAGGAAGTTAACTTTTAAAGAATCGACCCGGCATCCTCCAACTGACCGGGCTGAAGGTCAATATCCTTCCAAGGATACCCGGGCAAGGTCAATTAGCAAAGGCCTGCTCGCAGAAGTGTTTTAGGGGGAAAAAGCCCCAATTTGAAAAAAAAATAACCAAAGGTGGGGGGAAAAATTGGAAAAAAAAAAAATGGGTGGTCATTTGACCCGCGGACCGCCGTAGCCTTGATACATGGCAATGAGGCAAGTGATAGCTGAGATCTTGATTGAAGAGCAGCAGAGGTGTATTTGGAGGGCAAGTTGGTCAGGATAATGTCTATGAGGGTGCCCATGTTTTACGGATTTTAAGGGCTTGTACTGGTGGGTTCCTTGATGATTTGGTGTGAAGATTGAGGGCAATCTAGCTTAGATTGTTAGGGCTGCGGGGTGTTAAGCATATACCAGTTTAGTCACCTAAACAGAAACAAATCTGAAGTAGATGGGGGGCGACGCAATTCACAAATGGTGTCGCAGGGCAGCAGCTGGGAGCTTGAGGGTGGGATCCGTGCAGCGCAACAGTGAGAGACTTATTTCTGGAGAGATACATTTTTTAAAATTCAGACAGTTTGAAGCTGTTTTGGGAATGGACCTGGAAGTATGAACAATTATTGCAGGCTAATCTCCTGCAGTAGGGTTGCATACTCTCCCCCTTTGGCAGTTCTATGCTTTGACGGAACAAATGTTAATACTGTTGGGTATGGGAATCTCCGAATTTTTTGGTGGCCTTCCTAAAGCCAGGATTCAGCCACGGCAAGAACATCACGGGTTGGGCAAGAGTGGTGGCTAAAGCAGTGAGTTAAAACAAACTTAGTGTCCACACACCACCTGGGGCCTTAGTTATCTTTGTTTTCTTATTGTTTTTTAAACGTTTTTAAGGTTTCAGGGTGTGACATGGGGTATGTTTTCGTGTTTTTTGTCTGATCTTGGTGGTTGTAGTGTCCTAGGGGGATTTGTTAGAGTGTTATGGGTTTGCTGTTGACGTGAATGTTTCTAGGGAAAGTCTATGTTGAGTGAATGTGTCTAGGTATGTCTTAAATGGTTGCCTGAAGTGGTTCTCATCCAGAGACAGATGTTTTTCATTTGTCTCTGATTGGGAGCCATATTTTAAGGCGGCATAGGCATCAATGTATTTGTGGGTAATTGTCTTGTGCTAGACGTTAGTAGCGTGTGTGGTGCACCTTCCGTTTTGTAGCTTCACGGTTGTTTTGTTAGCTTTGTAAAGTGTTTGTTTCGTTTTTTCTTCTTAAAAATAAAAAGAAGATGTCTTATTTTTCCACATGGCTGCGTTTTGGTCCTCTTCTCTCTTCAACAAAGACGATCGTGACACTTGGGAGGGAGCTTCTGATGTTGACGATGCATGAAACCAAGGCTTTTTGCGATTCAACAGAAGTCAACAAATGAGGGTGCCTGGGGAGCATGCAGGTCCTGGGTTTACCCCATTGAGAACTTGTGGTTCATCCTCAAGAGGCGGGTGACAAACAAAAGCCGCACAAATTCTCGAAGCAAACTTCCGCAAGCATTGAATTAATGCACAGAATGGGCTTGCCATGCAGTCAGCGATGTGGACCCATGGAAGTTAATTGACAGCATGCCACGGCGGAATTGCAGGTCTTGAAAAAGAAGGGTCAAACACTGGCAAATATATAAGTCTTGCATCAACTTTCATGTA
>NW_019944759.1:53394-62059 GCF_002910315.2 Salvelinus sp. IW2-2015 | reverse complement strand
CTACCCACTGACACAAACACGACTACCCCCCTGCTCACAATACGACTCCCCCTGCCACAAACACGACTTCCCATACCCACAACAACGACTACCCCCCTGACAACCACAACTACCCATAGCCCACAACCAACAACTACCTCCTCTGCCCACAACACGACTACCCCACTGACCACAAACACGACTACCCCTGCCACACCTAACGAACTGCCCCCTTGCCAACACCACGACTTCCCCCAATGCCCAACAACACGACTTCCCCATCCACAGACCAGACTACCCCCTGTACCACAACCCCTACAACTACCCCACACTAGCCCGACGACCACAACTTCAACCCCATGCCAGCAACCACGACTTCCCCCCATTGCCCACGACCAATGAACTACCCCCATTAATTCCTAAAGCGAAACACCAAGCTCCCCACTGCCCACACACGACTATCCCCATGCACACAACCACGAAGTACCCCATCACCACATTACGAACTGACCCCACCTGCCCACAACTAAGCATACCAGCCCACAAGACGGCTACCCCCATACCCAAACTACGACCCCCTGCCAACCACATACCCCATGCTCAAAGCAAAACGACGCTCTGCCTAAACCTGCCCACAACCACGACTACCCCCCCGATTATACACAAGACTGCCTCCCCGACCCCTGAGAAACCTCAACTGAAGAGACAGGTGGTGAGAGTGAAGATGACCCCAAAGGATCAAAATGTGAACCTCAGAGATCTTGCTGTTCTGTACGCCATCTTACAAGAGGTCAGTTTCCCCCTGTTCACTCAGTAATGATACAAACTGTACAGACCTCTTTTCTGGTCTGGAAAAATGTATTTTGTGGATGTCCTCCTCTCTGGTCTGGGTCCTAGTCTGTTGTGGAGGACTTCTTCTCTGGTCTGGGTCCTGGTCTGGGTCCTAGTCTGTTGTGGATGACTTCTTCTCTGGTGTGGGTCCTAGTCTGTTGTGGATGACCTCCTCTCTGATCTGGGTTCTAGTCTGTTGTGGATGACTTTTTCTCCTGGCTGTGACACAACTCTCCGAAGGTGTCTCAGGGAGAATGGGATATGCAAAAACACATTGCCAATTCAAACACTTGTACATGTGTGAAATTGTCACGCCTGCTCCTGCTCTTCCCCCCTGGCACTCGAGGGCGCCAGTAACCCCAGCACTACGCACACCTGCCCACCGATGGAACCGGGGGAGCCTAAGCCAGTTCGTCGGGCAGCTGGCTCGAGAGGTTCCTTGCCCCGGTTGGCTCGGAAGGCGCCAATCCCACGTCAGGCCTCAGCCGGATCGTCAGGTTTTTACACCCAGCCGGCTCGTCAGGCTGGTACGCTTCCACAGGATCATCGAGCTCCCACACCTTAGCGGTATTGACAGGCCTTCATGCCTCAGCCAGATTGTCAGGCTCCTATGCCTCAGCCAGTTCGTCAGGATATCACGCCCAGCCGGCTTGTCCAGTCAGGCTCGCCCAGGTGGGACGTCGGGTGGTGCCCCTAGAGGGGGGGTACTGTCATGCCTGCTCCCAATCTCCCCCCCTGGCGCCAGGCTCCCCAGCATTACGCACTCCTGCCACCATCATTACGCACACCTGCCTTCCACCGTCAGGCGCATCAGCAATTATTGGACTCACCTGGACTCAATCACATCTGTCATCTCCTTTATATCTGTCTGTTCCCCTGCTCTGTTCCCTGCTTCAGCATTGATTGTAGTCTGTCTTTGTATACCAGTGTGTTGACGCTGTTCCTGTCTTGTTCCATGTTTGTTCCTAATTAAATGTTGACTCCCGGTACCTGCTTCTAGACTCCAGCGTCGGTCCTTACAGAAACAGGACAAATATAAGCCTCGTCTCCTCATAGAGTCCAAGGGTTGAAGTGAAGAACGTCTCAGTATAGCAGGAAGGAATGGTAGTTGTAGATCTTYAGAATGACTARTACAGAGTGAAATAATGTGGGGTTCTGTATGTTTGTTTCTCCAGATATGGAACAAGCTGAAGGAGCAGGGGTTACCTGCAGACATCAAAGTTACATGGAAAAAGCAGCCTTATGGGAAGGTTTTCCACAAGGAGGAAGAGGGGTCTCCCAAGAAAGAAGAGGAGGAGAAGAAGATGAAGAGGATGATGACAAAGAGAGAACTCTAGTTATGTTAAATGTTCTCCTTATATTTCTCTTTTTATTACATTAATGATCTGTACTGGTCTAGATGTATATTGTTTTATCATATTTAATATTGTTCAATCATATATTGAATTTTGTTTTATTGTATATTAGTATTGTTTTATCATAGGATGTGATCTTAAGTTACAAATCTGTAACATTGTTCATTGTTTGAATCTCTTTTGTTAGTTTATATATTAGAACCTAGTTTTAACTGTAACAGTAGACTTTATGGTTCATTTGGAATGTTAATAAATAACATGATATGTGGTAGTGAGAGATGCTATTTTTCCTCAGTCATTATAGACAGTATTCAGACTTGAGATCTGATCACTGGAATTTCTGTACATTGACATCAATGAATGATTCAGATGAAAGTCCCAGTTGCAACCACAGATCTCATGTCAGATTACCATTCTAACAGCTCTGTATTTCTTTACTGGAAGTTCATTTAGATTTCAAGAAATAATCTCTCATTCATCAACTAGGTTCTATATGAATTAAACTACAHWTTTTTTATGACCAAATAAAGGTTTAAAATGTTCTAGGGTGTGTTTGTTATATTTGGTTCATATTTMATTTATGTTAGTCATTAAGACCCATCACAACCACCAAACAGGTGTCAACTATAACCATGACCTGCTGACCAATGATTTGCATTTGAAAAAGACTGAAGTTTTGCATTAATCTCACGTAATGATAAAGAGGAAGAGAGGATGTGCAGAACACTCAATGAGACGAAGAGGGGGGGAGATGACCAATGACAAGAGGGAGGGATGAAGATTACCCAATGACACGAGGAGAGTGAAGGCAGAGCCTCCCATGACAGAGGAGAGGATAGGTCATATCAGCCAACATTGACAGAGGAGAGGGAGGTCAGAGAACCTAATGTCAGAGGAAGAGGGAGGTCAGAGAACCCAATGACAGGAGGAGAGGAGGTCAGAGAACCCAATGACAGAGGGAAGGGAGGTCAGAGACCCAATGACAGAGGAGAAGGAGGTCAGAGAACCCAGACAGAGAGAGAGGGGGTAAGGAACCACATGATGAGGAGAGGGAGGTCAGAGAACCCAATGAGTAGAGAGAACGGAGTGCAAGAGGAAACGCAGAGCCCAACAGAGGAGAGGGAGGCAGAGAACCGGAGATGACAGAGGAAGAGGGTAGTAGGAGCCAATGATAGAGGAGAGGGAGGTCATAACGAACCCAATGCTGGAGGTGTTTTTCAAGACATATTCACAACATTCAGGACCATTCTGCTCTCTCCATGACAGTTACAAGTCCAATCACCAGTCAGCATATATAATCCAATATGATCATGAGGGATGAGTATGAGAACGAGCTATTTGGAGTAGAGATCCAATACCAGCCCAACTTACACAACTGAGTGCAGCATTGGTGTTGACTGGGCTCAGCATCCCTGTGGAACGCTTTTGAACACCTTGTAGAGTTTCAATGGCCCAACAAATGAGGCTGTTTTGAGGTAACTGATGGTGTTCCTAATGTTTTGTACGCATCAGTGTATATATTTTACCATAGCAACAAACAATAATTACCCTGAATAACATTCAATTATACAGGAGTGACAAATACCAATATGTCTTAAAAACACATTTTCAGAGAGTGAGAGCTGAGACCAGGTCCACTGGGTTCCTGTCCTGTCTCTGTGGTGTACCTCCAGCCCTGTTCCAGTCAAGTGGCTTTACCTTCGACTGTCATGTAAATAAGGCCTCACTCACTCACCATGAACATTACTAGAAATCCCTCACCCTTTTCTGTACAATGAGGAATTTCTGGGTGATAGACTAGACAAGAGGAGTGGTTATCTCTCTTTGAATCAAGAGAAACATCACATGCAAATGTTCTGTATAGTCTCTTAACTGGTTTCCTTCTCTTAGTTTCTGTCCAACCCCTTATCCAGTGGGATGAATGTCACGCTACAGTTTTGTTTTAATTTGAGATGAATAACAATTCAAGAAAATGAGGATCAGTGTAAGGTTTAAATAGGGATAACATGGGATGACAGACACACAGTAGGAGAGACAGAGAGATAGAAAGGGGAGAGAGTAATATAGGAGAGAGAGAGAGAGAGTCAGAGAGATAGAGAGACAGGAGAAGAAGAGAGGAGAGCATGAGAGAACAGAGAGGAAAAGAGAAGGTGAGTAAGTAATAGCGAGAGACATAAGAGAAGAGAAGAGCGAGAGTAAGTGAGAGATTCTTCAAACAACAGTGGATGGCCATTTTGGGTTGTGGAATCTATGTTGTAATTCTAACATATTTTAATTGTGATAATGTTTATATATTATATTAAGATACTGTTTTTATATACCAGTTTTTGAAGGTTCCAGCGAGAATAAACCATGTGTTCTAACCCTTGTTGGCTCTCTGGAGACGTTATGTTGAGGTTTTTCCACCACACTCCCACTTCCAATACTTTAGAAACCTAACCTAACAATCACTGATTGTTCCTGTCTTGAACAGGTGATAACCCTCTATGTTAGGAGCATTATCTCACCTGTCCTGTCACTCATATCAGTAAAGAAGGAGAAAGACAGTTTGCATTGGTAAAGTGTTGCAACCTTGAAGTGCATTCATTTTAATCATATATCCTTTGAATTTCACAGTGATGGAAACGTTGTTGTATCTCACCCTGCTATCTCAGGTCAGTTTACTGTGTGTGTGTCCCAGCTAATCGCGGCTCCATATTATCCCCAAGACATTGGCCCAGTGTGTCCCAGTGTTGGCAGCTCATATCTGGTGAGGACAGACTTCACTGTTCCTGAAATAAGCCCACTCTTTGGATCTGCTGTCCGTATTGGGCCCATTTGGWCCCCAAAATGATGTTGATGACCACCTKATGGCAATTTATCAGTTATATCTCTTATGTATAGGTATTTATGTATAWAYCATTTATTTWGTACAAGTTAAATMAAATATTGCTAAAGTAATGAATAAATTGTAATATTAGTGACCCCTAATTTCTGTTAGGTGTTTTCACATATGTTGGGGTGGCAGGTAGCCTAGTGGGAATACCCACCCAGGGGATGTGCAGTCATGTATGCTGGGTGTGTGTGTGATCATGGCTGCAGGTGCGTGTGTTTATGGATGTYGTTGGTGTGTTTGTGTGTGTGTGTTTGCACACGAAGGTGTACTGTATTGTATCTTAACAGATCCATAGATAKTGTGGTTGGGGATGAGAAGTTGCTTGAGAAAATATCCCTCGTTAATCATTATTCTGTTCACAGGGTTCTACACAMCTTCCTCATGTCTTCATCAGTATCACCTCATTAGCAACAATATGACCTGGACTGATGCCCAGAGTTACTGTAGAGCACATTACACTGATCTGGCTACASTRGATGACATGGAGGACCAGAACAGGCTGAATACCAGTGTCAGTGGAAATCATTCCTGGTTCTGGATCGGACTGAAGATGGGAGACTCCATGAAGTGGCACTGGTCTCTGTCAGACAGACGTTTCTACAGAGAGGGGGAGACTGAGTTCAGAAACTGGGACACTGGGACGCCCCAAAATGGTAACTGTGCTTTAATGAGTACAGCTGGTCTGTGGCACAACACCTCCTGTGATGACCAGCATCACTTCATCTGTTATGATGGTGAGTGTTTACATACTAATGATGAAGCCTGTTATAAGTGCTGGAGCTGCCATTGAGTTGAAACATAGACTCATGTTAGCTTTAAGTTGTTAATCAGTTATTGATCTGTTATCAAATCAATGACAACATGTACTATAGATGATCAGTAGATGATATTTCACTGGATGTTTGTATTGATTATTAAATTTGACTTTTGCAGGAAAACAAGACACCAACATAACATACGTCTTAATTCAGGAGAACAAGACCTGGATAGATGCTCAGAGTTACTGCAGACAGAATCACACAGACCTGGTCAGTGTGAGGAACCAGACTGAGAACACAGAGATAAAGAAGAAKATATCACTGAGGGGACTTCCTGTGTGGATCGGTCTGTTTCAAGACTCCTGGAKATGGTCAGACCAGAGTRACTCCTCATTCAGAATCTGGAAGCCAGAATSSYTTTCAMCAGATCAGAGTTACAACTGCACTATGATGTCTTCTGATCCTTCTYWWTCTMMWTRKWYWAAWWRKMYMWRTMAYMYCWSYAMYMYYWYCAYYTSYTWYRKYWKSTWTSRTMWRYTACCATATTCTCCACSTRATCTACATGATAKTATGATGATACCCACAAMCAAMACTGCCRGCCTGATCATACAAAATATTACCTCTCTGACCCCTGAGAAACCTCAACTGAAGAGACAGGTGGTGAGAATGAAAGTGACCCCAAAGGATCAAAATCTGAACTTCAGTGATCCTGCTGTTCAGGACGCGGAGAGGATAAGTCTAATTGAGAACACACTTAAATAAAAAACAGGCGAAATGGAATCAGAAAAAACAGTATGAAAAACAATATTAATGTTTATAATAAACCAATTACTTAATAAACAATTAATTAGGTTTGAAAAAATACTCCCATACAGATACTTATGGTAACATAAAAAGTGATAATGTAAGGAGAAGATTTACTAATTAAGAGTTCCTTCTTTGTCATATCCCATCTACTTCTCTCTCTGTTTCTCTGGGGACCCCTCTTCCTCTTGTTGGAAGATTCCATCAGCTGCTTTCCCATGTACCTATTGATGTTTGAGTAACTGCTCTTCGCTTGTCACTTATTGCAGAAACACCAAAGACACACAGAGACCCACACTTTTATACCATCTAATGCATGTCTTGTCTATACGTGTCGGTCCCATGGCATCATAATATTTATATGTGATATATTTATTCCATCGATTAAATAAGATTGTGTGTTAGGTTGTTGTTTGAAATTGTTAGATAAAGTATGTTAGATACTGTCGGAACTAAAAGCACAAGCAATTCACACCCCCTTGATAACATTGCTAACATGTGTTTGATGAAAATGGAGATTTATTGAATATATTTATTCTGTATTAGTCATCTGAAAGATTAAATATCAGTTCCTTCTGCTATAATGAGACGTTTCTTCAATAACTTTGGAGTCTAAGGAGATGAGTGGCTAATTTTGACGTAATTTTACACCATGATAAAGTTGTGTTTAATATACGGTGTGAATTGGAAATGTGTGTGTTGATAGTCGCCTTCCTGAGAACCCTTTGAGAGTGGGTCAAGCAGGGTAGACAGGCAGTCCACAACAGACCTAAGACCAGACACAGAGGAGGTCATTTCAATACAGACTAGGACCCAGACCAGAGAGAGACATCACAAAGATTATGGGAACTCAGACCTAGAGAGAGGCATACACAACAAGACTAGACCCATCAAGCGAGGAGTTCATTCACAATAGACTAGGACCGCCCAGACAGAAGGAGTTCAACTCACAACAGTAGGACAGTGACCAGAGAGGAGGTATTTTCACGAAAAAGGACGCCGCACCAGAGAGGATGTTTGTCAAAGCACAACTGATAAGGAACAGACAGAAGGGAGGTATGCACAACAGACTTAGGATAGACCAGAGAGGGAGTTCAAGCCACATCCGACACTAGGACCTCCGACCTGAGAGGAGGTCATCCAAAAAGACCTAGGACACAGACAGAGAGGAGTTCAACCGACAACGAGTAGGACCAGACGAGAAGGAGGTCATTCAATAAGCTAGGACCCTACCAGAGGGAGTTTAACAAACTGACTAGGACCAGACAGAGAGGAGGTCATCCAAAAGACTAGGACCCAGACAGAGAGGATTATCAACCACCAACGATCTAGGACCTCAACCAAGAGGAGGTCAATCAAACAGTACTAGGACTCCGACTAGAGCGGAAGTTTCACCCAACCGAGTAGGACCAGACGAAGGGAAGGTATTAAACGACTTATGGACTACGCAGAAGAGGAGTTAACAAACTGAAGGACCAGACCAGAGGAGGAGGTACACAAATCAAGAACTTAGGACGTCAAAGAGAGGAGTTCAACCACATACCGACTAGGACAAAGACCGGAGGAGTGTCATTACAAAACAGACAGACCACAGACTAGAGCAGAGGACATTACAGAAAACAGATTTAGGACACCCAACAGAGAGGAGGACATCCGAAAGACTAGACTCAGACAGAGAGGCGGACACAAAGACCCCTAGGACAGAAGAGAGGAGGACATCCAACAGAAGGAACCCCAGACAATGAAGGCAGGACATCCACGAAAGAACCTAGGACTGCAGACCAGAGAGGAGGCATCCCAAAGACTAGGGACCCAGACAGAGAAGAGGACACCTAAAAAGATTAAGGACGAGACAGTGAGTTGAGGAGCATAGAACAGAGTGAGGATACAGACCAGAGGAGGAGGAACATGCCAGAACAGATAGGACCCAGACCAGAGAGGAGGTCATACAAAGTACTAGAACCTCAGACAGAGAGGAGGTCGTGCGTTGGTTAATGTGCTGAGGATTGGTTCTTCAAATGAACAGGGAAAACATCACCTCTGTAAGATATGCGTATGACGCA
>NW_019944759.1:36092-49444 GCF_002910315.2 Salvelinus sp. IW2-2015 | reverse complement strand
ATTTTAGCAGTACGCCCAACCGACCTCACAACCGCAGACACCATGTATGGTGTGGACGAGTGGTTTGCAACGTTGTAAACAGAGTGCCCAATGGTGGAGTAGGGTATGGTATGGACAGGCATAATTACGGACAGTGATAAATTTTTTTTTTAATGTTAATTGAGTGCATAAAATACTTGTGACAAGGTCCTAAGGACAAATCTGTGACTAACAGTTATCTGTGACTAACAATTTATCTGTGACTAACAATTATCTGTGACTAACAGTTATCAGTGACTAACAGTTTATCTGTGACTAACAGTGCATGTCTGTATTCCCGTCTTGTGAAATCATAGATTAGGACCTGATTAATTTATGTTCAGTGCATTCGGGAAAAGAATTAAGACATCTTCACTTTTCACATTTTGTTTATTTACATCCTCATTCTAAAATGGATATTTTTTTTATCCTCATCAATCTACACCTCTAAAATGATGTTGGAGGCAGCTAATGAGAGAAAAAGTAATATTACATTCTCTGGCAACAGCTCTGGTAGACATTCCTGTAGTGAGCATGTCAATTGCAAGCTCCTTCAAAACTTGAGACATCAGTGGAATTGCGTTGTGTGACAAAACTGCACATTTTAAAGTGGCCTTTTATTGTCCCCAGCACTACGGTGGACCTGTGTAATGATCATGCTGTTTAGTCAGCTTCTTGATATGCCACACCTGTCAGGTGGATGGTTTATCTGGCCAAGGAGAAATGCTCACTGAAAGATTTGTAAACAAATTAAAAAATATATATAAATAAGCTTTATTGTGCTTAAGAAGAATTTCTGCGATCTTTTATTTCAACTCATGAAACATGGGATCAAAAACCTTACGTGTTGCGTTCATATTTATGTTCATATTTATGTTCATATTTTTGTTCATATTTTTGTTCATATTTTTGTTCATTGTAGTTTGGTTATTATCAAGCTATACATGACAATGACCATAGGAGTTGACAGACAGCACAACAGATCTGGGACCTGCAAGCTACATACTTTAACTCCAACACCATATCACAAGCATCTTAGGTGTGCTGATCTAGGATCAGTTTTGCCTTTCAGATCATAATGAATGAAACGACATGGACAGGGGGGGAGAAGATCCTACATTCAGAAAAAAATATTCCAGAAGGGTTCTTCTACTGTATCCATTTGACAACCCTTTGAAAAATATCCCTTTCTGGTTCCATGTAGAACCCTCTGTGGAAAGGGTTTTACATGACAGTGCAATGACAGAGGAGAGGGAGAGAAGAGCACCGAATGAAAGAGGAGAGGGAGGTCAGAGCACCCAATGAAAGAGGGGAGGGAGGGCAGAGCACCCAATGAAAGAGGGAAGGGAGGGCAGAGCACCCAATGAGGGAGGAGAGGGATGGCAGAGCACCCAATGACAGAGGAGAGGGAGGTCAGAGAACCCAATGAGAGAGGAGAGGGAGGGCAGAAAACCCAATGAGAGAGGAGAGGGAGGTCAGAGAACCCAATGATGAGAGGAGAGGGAGTCAGAGAACCGAATGACAGAGGAGAGGGAGGTCAGCAGAACCCATGACAGAGGAGAGGGAGGCAGAGAACCAATGAAGAGAGGAGAGGGATGGTCAGAGAACCAATGACAGAGGAGAGAGGGTCAGAGACCCAATGACAGAGGAAGAGGGAGGTCTGAGACCCAAGACAGAGGAGAGGGAGGTCAGAAAACCCAATGACAGAGGAGAGGGAGGTCAGAACCCAATGACCGAGAGGAGAGGGAGGTAGAGAACCCAATGACAGAGGAGAAGGAGTCAGACGAAACGAATGAAGAGGAGAGGGAGGTCAGAGAACCAATGAAAAGGAGAGGGGAGGTCAGAGAACCCATTGACAGAGGAGAGGGGTAGAGAACCCAATGACACAGAGGAGAGGGAGGTCAGAAACCCAATGACAGAGGAAGAGCGGAGGCTCAGAGAGACGCAAATGACAGAGGAGAGGGAGGTCAGAGAACCCAATGACAGAGGAGAGGGAGGTCCAGAGAACCCAATGACAGAGGAGAGGGAGGTCAGAGAACCCAATGACCGAGGGGAGGATCAGAGAACCCAATGACAGAGGAGAGGAAGGTCAGAGAACACAATGACAGAGAGTTTTTATGTTGCTATCTTTATTCCTTTTAACCATAGCAACCCAATAATAAGGCTTGAGAAATGTGCCTAGTTAAACGAACAGTTTACCTGTCTCCGCCCCGTTCCGCTAGCGGAACTCTCCACCATTCCACTGAAAAGGCAAGAGCGCGAAATTCAAAAAATATTTTTTTTTCTAGAAATAATTTTAACTTTCACACATTAAACAAGTCCAATACAGCTACTGAAGATACACATCATTGTGAATCAGCCACTGTCCGATTTTTTAAATGTTTAACAAGGAAACAACAATATCTAATTTATGTTAGCTTGGCATCAACAAGATATGAAAAAAGCACAGACATTTTCAACAGCACAGGTAGCAAAATCAAATCAACCAAACTAACTAGAAAATACCAATAGAACAGAAACAACTAATCAATGACAGTCTTATACATGTTATCAACACAATAAATCTAATGTTTTGTTTCGAAAATGTGCCTATTTCAGGTTAAATCATATGTTTTACATTGCGGCTACAATCAGAAATTGCACCCGAAAGCAGCCAGAATAATTACAGAACAACGTGCAATATCGAAATACCTCATCATAAACATTTCTGAAAAATACATGGTGTATACGCAAAGTTAAAGACAAAGATCTTTGTGAATGATCAGCCAAATATTTCAAGCTTTTCGTAAGTGTTTTTAACAGCGAAAACACAATATAGCATTATATTAGCTTACTACATATCAGCCTACACAGCAACCGATTCAAATTCAGTGCAAGGCACGTTAGCGATAGCAATAGGCACGTTTAGCGTTAGCGAATAAACCAGCAAAATATATTAAAATTTCACTAACCTTCATAAACCTTCCTCAATGAAAATCTGTAACAATCAGGTTATATCACATACCTTATGTTTTGTTGCGAAATGTGCATATTTAAAGAGCTGAACCTCCGTGGTTATACAACGTAGCACTAACAATAGCATGGACGTGCTAACGTAGCATACTTTTTTCCCAGAAATGTGCAGATATTCTATTAGACTTCTCCCCTATTCGACCAAATAGCTATTATGAAACATTACAAAAAAGACATGTTGTTTGGAAAAACCGATGATCCATTAGTTCTTACGATGAATCGGCAGTGTTAGAATCTAAAATATCTTCAATTACGACATACGGCAGAACTTAGTTATGGTAAGAGGAATACCAAAACCTGAGCGGCAAAGCTTCTATAACACAGTTCGACAGATATATGAAATAGCATCCAAAAAACTGGTTCCCTCTTTTGCTGATCTTCTATCCAGAATGTTGTACACATGGTGCTTTGTCCAGAACCGTCTTTGTTTGGTTCAGAACGTTCTTTTTCCCTCTTGAATTTAGCAAGTCACACTGGCCATGCGGGCTAAGCTCTCCAACGTCGACAAAGTCAAACAACGCAACACGCTAAAAGTCCCCGAATCAATTTCAATAATCTAAATGAAACTATGATTGAAAAAAAACTACTTTAGGAATGATCATTGTAGACATGCTATCAAATAAATTCTCAAAGCCGGAGCTCATATTCCGCATATAAAACGACAGGTTTCATAGGTCAATAGCAGGTCCCCCCACGCGCCTTGGCAGACAAAGAAAATGGGGGACCACTGTTGTTATCCAAGGGCTCATTCAAGTCAGACAGAGAATAATCAACGTCTCTTTTTCCTCTCACTTCCTCTTGACATCCAGGGGACGGTGTATGCCGTGCACGTATAGTCATGACGTATCATGCCAATTTTATAGCAGCGACTTGACACAGCATCGATTTCAGACTTCCACTTCCTGGTCACGTGTTGCTGCCAAATGAGTTTTTCTGACCCACAGACAAAATTCAAACGGTTGTTAGAAACTAGAGAGTGTTTTTCTATCCAATAGTAATAATAATATGCATGATTGTAAACACACACACACCCGGAAGCAAGATTGGAGCTACGGAGGCGTTAAAATTTTTGCGAACGATTTTCCCCAAAGTGAAAACGCACCCCTATCCTTAATGAGTTTTTAGTAAAAAAGTAAAAAATGCAATATATTATAAAATGCACATATAGAACAAGGGTACATGTATGAGCTGAGACCAGGGCTGCTGGTTTCCTGTCTGTCTCTGTGGTGTAACCTCCATTCTGTTCCAGTCCAAGTGGTTTTACCGAGACTTATCACTCTCTGAATTCAGCCTCACTCACTCATCTGAACATACTTGAAACCACAACCCTTCATTTTTAGACGTAAGATGAGTTGGGTCCTTTATTCTGTAAAATGGAGAACATTTCTGGGCGATATGTCCTGTTCTAGAGGAGTGGGTTATCTCCTTTTGGATCAAAGAGCACATCACTATGCCAAACTATTTCTGTTACGCCTCTCCTAGCTGTTTCTTCTCGTGGGTTCTGTCTCAACCCCTTATCCAGTGGGATAATGTCTAACGTCAAGTTGTTTGTATTAAATAACACACTTCAAAGAAATTGGAACAGTGTAAGGTTATAGGGCAAAATGGAGGATTGATTTTTTTTATTACTTTTGCGCAAAAATGTCTGAACTTCTTTATGCTTTTGTCATTCTGCGGGTTTTTGTGTAATTGATGGGGGGAGGTTTAATCCATTTCCAGAATAGGCTGTAACATGTAAAAAATGGGAAACAATATCAAGAGGGTCCTGAATACTTCTGAATGCACTGTAGTATTTATTTATTTAACAAGGTCAATTAAAACACATTCTTTATTACAATGACGGCCTACCAAGAGGCAAAGGCCTCCTGCGGGGATGGGATGGGATTACAAATGTAGGACAAAACTCACATCACAAAAGAGTGACACCTACAATACACAGAGATTGAGTTGTGATACATCTTATTTATTTCAAGTTTCAAGTTTATATTATTTTAAAGTGCGTTTTATACATTGTTGCTATATTTGACACATTAAACTTTTAATGATAAAGACAGCTAGACATAATGTGTAATCAAGTCCTCTCTTCAGGACTCTGATACACTGGTCCCAGTTAGAACCATGTTACTTTTGACCAGAGCTTTAGTTACGTTTTACATAACTTCCTCAAACCAGACAGGAGGGGAACTTTACACAATCAAGCCAGACCCAGGATCATTTCTGGAACACAATGATGTGACATCAGTAACTAACCTGGTCTCAGATCTGTTTGTGGCCTCTTGACAACTCTCATGTGTGTTGTGGTTCTGTGTGGCTCAGTTTTGTAGAACATGGTGCTTTCAATGCCAGGATTGTTGTTGTTTCTTCCCCTGAGGCCACCAATATGGAAAATGTATGCTTGACCTCTGTCACTTTTGGATAAAAGGTAAACAATGGACATATTCTATTTTTAACTACTAAGTCTATACAGAGATGAGAGTGTGCAGAGAACTCAGTGACAGAACGGAGAGTGTGGGCAGAGGAACTCAGTGCAGAGGCAGAGAGAGCGGGCAGAGAACTCAGTGACAGAGGAGAGAGAGCGGGCAGAGAACTCAGTGACAGAGGAGCGAGAGCGGGCAGAGAATCCAGTAACAGAGGAAGAGAGAGTGGGCAGAGAACTCAATGAAGAGGGAGAAGACTGGCAGAGAACTCAGTGCAGAGGAGAGAGAGTGGGAGAGAAACTCAGTGACAGAGGAAGAGTGTGGGCAGAGAACTCAGTGACGAGGAGAGAGAGGGCAGAGGACTCAGTGACAGAGGAGAGAGTGGCAGAGAACTCAGTGACAGAGGAGAGAGAGTGGGCAGGAGACTCAGTAAACAAAGGAGAGAGAGGGCAGAGAACTCAGTGACAGAGGAGAAGAGAGGGGGCAGAAGAACTCAGTGCGAGAGAAGAGTAGGGCAGAGAACTCATGGACAGAGAAAGATAGGGGGCAGAGACTCATGTGCAGAGGAGAGAGAGTGGGCAGAGACTCAGTGAACAGAGGAGAGAGAGGGCAGAGAACTCCGTGACAGAGGAGAGAGAGTGGGCAGAGAACTCAGTGACAGAGGAGAGAGAGTGGGCAGAACCCCCCAATGACCCAGGAGTCAATGATGCGTTGGGTCCTATCTTGTACACTGAGAACATTTCTGGCGATATGTCTGTCTAGAGGAGTGGTTATCTCCTTTGGATCAAGAGTCATCACACTGCAAATATCTGTACCGCCTCTCTAACTGTTTCCTTCTCTGGTTCTGTCCAACCCTTATCCAGTGGGATGAATGTCACGGCACAGTTGTTTTTGTATATAAATAAACATTCAAAGAAATTAGGAAAGTGTAAGGTTTAAGGGCAAAACCGGAGAGCCGCGGAGAAAGAGAGAGAGTTACTTCAAACAACAGGTGAGGCCATTTTGGATTGTAATCATGTTGGAAATTGCAACTTTATTGTCGTGAAATGTATTTATATATAAATATTTTAAAAAGTTGGTGCCATTTTAGATGAAATGGTACATTTCCAAAATTCTTTGGACACAAACTCAAATTGTGTAATATCCTCTGTCTTGTGTTCAAAACCCTTCATTGTGTTTTCATTGTGTTTAAAGTCAGGCAGTGTGTGACCATAGGAATCCTGTTCAGTGGATCCTGTTTCTTGACTTTAATTTAACACTTTATTCATTCCCCATTTGAAGTTTTCCAGTGTAGAATAATCAACCATGTGCTTTCTAACCCTTGTTGGCTCTCTGGAGACGTTATGTTAGGTTTTTTCACCCCTACCACTTCCAATACTTTAGAACCTAACTAACAATCACTGATGTTCCTGTCTCTGAACAGGTGATAACCCTCTATGTGGGGAGCATTAACTTCACCTGTCCTGTCATATTCATTTAGTAAAGAAGGAGAAAGACAGTTTGCATTGGTAAAGTGTTGCACCTTGAAGTGCATTCATTTTACATCATATACTCCTTTGAATTTCACAGTGATGGAAAAGTTGTTGTATCTCACCCTGCTAGTCTCAGGTCATGTTACTGTGTGTGTGTCCTGCAAACTGCCCACATTGGCCGATGTGTTCTTGCTAATCGGCTCCATATACCCCCAAGACATTGGCCCAGTGTGCCCATTGTTCCAGTGTGTCCCAGTGTCGGCCAGTGGTGGCCCAGTGTCCCAGTGTGTCCAGGTGGCCCAGTGTGTCCCAGTGTGTCCCGTGGTGGACCCAGTTGGCCCAGTGTGGCCCAGTGTGGCCCAGTTGGGGCCCAGTGTTCCAGTGTGGCCCAGTGTGGCCCAGTGTGGCCCAGTGTGGCCAGTGTGCCCAGTGTGTCCCAGTGTTGTCAGCTCATATCTTGTTGAGGACAGCCTCACTGTTCCTGCAATAATCAATCAAATCAATGTTCATTTGTCACGTGCTCCGAATACAACATGTTTAGACATTACAGTGAATGCTTACAGGCTCTAACCAACGTGCAAAAAGGTATTAGGTGAAAATAGGTCGTAAAGAATAAAAACAACAGTAAAAAGACAGTGAAAATAACAGAGGCGAGCTACATAAAGGCCACGGTTAGTCGGGCCTGATTGAGGTAGTATGTACATGTAGATACCAGTTAAAGTGACTATGCAAATATGATGAACAGAGAGTAGCAGTAGGCGTAAAATAGGGTTGGCGGGTGGTGGTGCGGGACACAATGCAGTAGCCCTTTTAGCCAAATGCGGGGCATGGTTAGTCGGGCCAATTGAGGTAGTATGTACATGAATGTCTAGTTAAAGACTATGCATTAGATAAACAGAGTACAGCAAGCGTAAAAGAGGGTTAGGGGACACATGCAAATGTCCGGGTAGCCTTTTGATTACTTGTTCAGGAGTCTTATGGCTTGGGGGTAAAAAACTGTTGAGAAGCCTTTTGTCCTAGACTTGGACTCCGGGTACCTCTTGCCATGCGATAGTAGAGAGAACAGTCTATATGGGGGTGGCTGGGGTCTTTGGCAACTTTTAGGCCTTCCTCTGACACCGCCTGGTGTAGAGGTCCTGGATGGCAGGCAGCTTAGATGTATGGGCCGTACGCACTACCTTCTGTAGTGCCTTGCTGTCGGAGGCCGAGCAATTGCCGTACCAGGCAGTGACGCGACCAGTCAGGATGCTCTCAGTTGTTGCAGCTGTACGAACCTTTTGAGGATCTGAGGGCCCATGCCAAATCTTTTTAGTTTCCTGAGGCTGAATAGGCTTTGTCGTGCCCTTCTTCACGACTGTCTTGGTGTGTTTGGACCATTCTAGTTTGTTAGTGATGTGGACACCAAGGAACTTGAAGCTCTCAACCTGCTCCACTACAGCCCCGTCGATGAGAATGGGGCYGTGCTCGGTCCTCCTTTTCCTGTAGTCCACAATCATCTCCTTAGTCTTGGTTACGTTGAGGGACAGGTTGTTATTCTGGCACCACCCGGTCAGGTCTCTGACCTCCTCCCTATAGTCGTTGTCGGTGATCAGGCCTACCACTGTTGGGTCATCAGCAATCTTAATTATGGTGTTAAGGTCGTGCCTGGCCATGCAGTTGTGGGTRAAAAGGGAGTACAGGAGGGGACTGAGCACCCACCCATGGGGGGATTCAGTGTTGAGGATCGGCGTGGCAGGTGAGTTGCTACCTACCCTCACCACCTGGGGGCGTACCATCAGGAAGTCCAGGACTCAGCTGCARAGGGAGGTGTTTATTCCCAGGATCCTTAGCTTAGTGATGAACTTTGAGGGTACTATTGTGTTGCTGTAGTCAATGAATAGCATTCTCACATACGTGTTCCTTTTGTCCAGGTGGGAAAGGGTAGTTTGGACTGCAATAGAGATTGCATCATCTGTGGATCTGTTTGGGCGGTATGCAAATTGGAGTGTGTCTTGGGTTTCTGGGATAATGGTGTTGATGTGAGCCATTACCAGCCTTTCAAAGCACTTCATGGCTACGGACGTGAGTACTACGTGTCTGTAGTAATTTAGGCAGGTTGCCTTCATGTTCTTGGGCACAGGGACTATGGTGGTCTCATTAAAACATGTTGGTGTTACTGACTCAATCAGGGACATGTTGAAAATGTCAGTGAAGACACCTGCCAGCTGGTCAGCACATGCCCGGAGCACACGTCCTGGTAATCCGTCTGGCCCCGCAGCCTTGTGAATGTTGACCTGTTTAAAGATCTTACTCATGTCGGCTACAGAGAGCGTGATCACACAATCGTCCGGAACAGCTGATGATCTCATGCATGCCTCATTGTTGCTTGCCTTGAAGCGAGCATAGAAGTGATTAAGCTCATCTGGTAGGTTTTAGTCACTGGTCAGCTCGCGGCTGTGCTTCCCTTTGTAGTCTGTAATAGTTCGCAAGCCCTGCCACATAAGACGAGCGTCGGAGCCGGTGTAGTACGATTCAATCTTAGCCCTGTATGGAATCTTTGCCAGTTTGATGGTTCGTTGCAGGGCATCTTGAAAGCGGCAGCTCTACCCTTTAGCTCAGTGCGAATGTTGCCTGTAATCCATGGCTTCTGGTTGCGGTATGTACGTACAGTCACTGTGGGGACGATGTCCTCGATGCACTTCTTGATAAAGCCAGTGACTGATGTGGTGTACTCCTCAATGCCATCGGAAGAATCGCGGAACATTTTCCAGTCTGTAATAGCAAAACAGTCCTGTAGTTTAGCATCTGCTTCATCTGACCACTTTTTTATAGACCAAGTCACTGGTGCTTCCTGCTTTAATTTGTGCTTAACTTCTTATGGCTGCAGGSCGGTGTCAGGCTCAATATGACAACAGCCCGTCCAAGTGCAGGGCGCGAATTTCAAAAGATATTTTTTGAAATATTTAACTTTCACACATTAACAAGTCAAATACAGCAAATGAAAGATACACATCTTGTGAATCCAGCCAATATTTCAGATTCTTTAAGTGTTTTACAGCGAAAACACAATATAGCATTATATTAGCTTACCACAATAGCCAAAAACACAACAGCATTGATTCAAGCCAACAGTAGCGATAACGAATAAACCAGCAAAAGATATTAGTTTTTCACTAACCTTCTCAAAATTCATCAGATGACAGTCCTATAACATCATATTACACAATACCAACTAATCTATGGTCGTTAACATACAGTAACCCGGTGGTGTGCAAACACACACACAACACACACACACACACCACCCACACACACACACACACACCACACACGACACCACCACACACACACACACAACACACACACACACACACACACACACACAGAACTTGTACCACAACACACAGTCTGACTCACACACTACACACACCCACAACACCTACTCCATAATAATAGTCTCTTCTGATTACAATTATTACATCTATTCTATACATCTTCCAAAATGTAAGTCTGTTTATCTTTAATCTTAACACATTCTGATTGAAGTCTTGTCCTGCACTTTGTAAAATCCTAGGGTGCATTGATGTGAATGCTTGATAAAATATATTGTTTCCTTCTAAACATGAAGTGTGAATGTAGAGAGGGACTTTGTCTCACAAAATAGGTGAAGTGAGAATAGCAAAAGAATTGAGTCCTCATTCAAGCCAGGGCAGAGTGATAGCAAGAGAACAGAGTTATGTTTCTCTAATACCACAGTTCATTTAAACAGGACTGAATCAGCTGCTTACTTTAAACAGGACTAGAGATCAGTTACTTAAACAGGACTGGAGAATCAGTTACTTTAAACAGGACTGAGATCAGTTACTTTAAATAGGACTGAGAATCAATTATTTTAACAGGACTGAGATCAGTTACTTTAAACAGGGACTGAGATAATTATTTAAAACAGGACTGAGATCAGTTACTTTAAAACAGACTGAGATCAGTTACTTTAAACCACGGACTGAGATCAGTTATTTTAAACAGGACTGAGATCAGTTACTTAACAGGACTGAAATCAGTTATTTTAAAACTAGGACTGGATCATTACTTTAAACAGGACTGAGTCAGTTACTTAAATAGACTTGGAGCCAGTTTACTTTTACAGGACTGAGATCAGTTAACTTATTAAATAGGACTGAAATCAGTTATTTTAAACAGGACTGCGATCAGTTACTTTGAACGACTGAGTCAGTTACTTTATAAACAGGACTGACGATCAGTATCTTAAACAGGACTGAGAATCAGTCTATTTAAACAGGACCATGATGTGAATAACACCTCCAGAAAATTAGGCGTCATCAAATTGTTACAAATTTATTCATTACTTAGCAATTAAATTAATACCTTGTACATAAGAGACACTTGATAAATTCCAAAAGTTCAATATACATCAGGACCTTTTTCGCGTTATTTGTAACTTATTTGTACATAATGTATTCTACAACCATATTCTTAACCAGCAAAAAATACACTGTCTGATTATCAGACAGCGATCACTCACCTCAGATATCGATAAAGATTTTTCTTCACAAGCAGGCGCACAGAACATTCTCTGAAACACCCGACAAGGCCAACATCCAGTTTAGTTTGCAGGAAGAAGACGACGCAGGTACAGAGGACACAAGCAGCTGTGAATGCTCTACGGAATCCGCCAGAAGGCAAGTGGTAAGCTAATTCATTTACATTACATTTAAGTCCATTTAAGCAGACGCTTTATCCGGATTACCGTCAATAGTTGCTCGCCAACGCTGCAATCATGGACAATAAATAACGATCGGTCGATCACAATATCCTTACACGGGACATCAAAAACTAAGTAATATCCTGATGTTTCACGAATCCGTGGCTGAATGACATTCAGGATATTCAGTTGCGGGATAGTACGTTTGCACAGCACAGATAGAACAGCACACTCCGGTACAAAACAGAAGGGTGCTGTCTGTGCATATTTGTAACACCACAGCTGTGCACGAATCTAATGGAAGTCTCTAGATTTTCTGCCTGAAGTAGATTTACTTGTGAAGATTGCAGACGACTCTACTTGCCTAGAGATTTTCAGCTATACTTTTAAGTGTCTGGTTACCCCACAGACGATGCTGGCACTAAGACCGCACTCAGTATCTGTATAAGGAAATAAGGCAAACAGGAAACCACTCACCCAGAGTGGCGCGCTCCTCTTGGCCGGAGACTTTAAATGTCAGGAAACTTCAATCAGTTCTACCTAATTCTATTCAACAATGTTATGTGCAAGCCAGAGGGAAAACAATGTCTGGATCCCTGTACTCCCACACACAGAGCGTGTTACAAAGTCTCCCTTGCCGCCATTTTGTAAATCCGACACAACTCTTATACTCTGATTCCTGCTTATTCTTATGGCTGCGGGGCAGTATTGAGTAGCTTGGCTGAAAAGGTGCCCATTTCAAACGGCCTCTGTACGTCAATTCTTGCTCGTACAATATGCATATCTATCTATTACTATTGGACTAGAAAAACACTCTCTAGTTATCTAAAACCGTTTGAATTATATCCTGTGAGGTAAAACAGAACTCATTCTTGCAGCAAAACTTCCTGACGAGGAAGCTAGGAAATCTGAAATCGATGCTCTGTTCCAGGGCATCCCTATTAATTTGCTTGATATGTATTAGTATACATGCACTTCATAGCCTTCCACTAGATGTCAACAGGCAGTGAGAGAAGAAATGGAGTGTATAGCTTGATCTGAGGTCGAATAAGAGCTCTTGGCATGATGTGACACCAATTTCCTGTTTTCAGGAAGCCTCGAGAAGGAACCGGGTATTGCTTTCTGAAAAGCTGTCGTTATAGACGCTTACTATCTCCGGCTTTGATTTTATTTGATAAATGGTGACAATATCATCGTAAAGTATGTTTTTCAATATAGTTGAATCAGATTATAGAATTTTTTCGGGAGTTTTGGCGTGTTCCGTTCTTTTGCGTTTGTTGACGATGGAGAGCTTCGCGCCACTTGGCAAGTTTTGCTTGCTCATTCGAGAGGGAAAAATGACATCATAAATCCAAACAACGATTGTTCTGGACAACATTCTGATGGAAGACTCAGCAAAGTAGGACCCATTTATATGTTATTTCCTATTTCTGTTGGAAAAAGTGTCGTTGTGTTTTCCGCTTTATTTTGGGCACACTCTCGCAATAACGTAAGCTGGATGTCGTATGAAGTTATTTTAGAATTCTAACACGGCGATTGCATTAAGAACTACGCTATCTTTAATTTGCTGTCCAACATGTATTTTTAGTAACGTTTATGAATAGTTATTTGATTAGATTAGGTGCTCTCCAAGATTTCTCCTGACATTGTTATTGCATTTTGCCTAGTATTCACGTTGTATAACCGATTTGTGCGCTAAATATCACATTTTCGAACAACAACAATATATGT
>NW_019944759.1:31880-33360 GCF_002910315.2 Salvelinus sp. IW2-2015 | reverse complement strand
TGAAGTGCATGTATACTAATACATATCAAGCAAATTAATAGGGATGCCCTGGAACAGAGCATCGATTTCAGATTTTCCACTTCCTGTCAGGAAGTTTGCTGCAAAATGAGTTCTGTTTTACTCACAGATATAATTCAAACGGTTTTAGAAACTAGAGAGTGTTTTCTATCCAATAGTAATAATAATATGCATATTGTACGAGCAAGAATTGAGTACGAGGCCGTTTGAAATGGGCACCTTTCATCCAAGCTACTCAATACTGCCCCTGCAGCCATAAGAAGTTAAGCAGGAATCAGGAGTATAGAGTTGTGGTCGGATTTACAAAATGGAGGGCAAGGGAGAGCTTTGTACACGTCTCTGTGTGTGGAGTACAGGTGATCCAGAATTGTTTTCCCTCTGGTTGCACATTTAACATGTTGATAGAAATTAGGTAGAACTGATTTTAGTTTCCCTGCATTAACGTCTCCGGCCAATAGGAGCGCCACCTCTGGGTGAGTGGTTTCCTGTTTGCTTATTTCCTTATACAGATGACTGAGTGCGGTCTTAGTGCCAGCATCTGTCTGTGGTGGTAAACAGACACTAAAAGTATAGCTGAAAACTCTCTAGGCAAGTAGAGTGGTCTGCAATCTATCACAAGATAATCTACTTCAGGCAAGAAAAATCTAGAGACTTCCTTAGATTTCGTGCACCAGCTGTTGTTTACAAATATGCACAGACAGCACACTCTCGTTTTACCGGAGTGTGCTGTTCTATCTTGCTGGTGCAACGTATATCCCGCAAGCTGAATATCCATGATGTCATTCAGCCACGATTCCGTGAAACATAGGATATTATAGTTTTTGATGTCCCGTTGGTAGGATATTCGTGATCGTACCTCGTCTAATTTATTGTCCAATGATTGCACGTTGGCGAGCAATATTGACGGTAACTCTGGATAAGAGCGTCTGCTAAATGACTTAAATGTAATGTAAATGTAACGTTAGCTTTACCACTTGCCTTCTGCGGATCCGTACGAGGCATCCAGCTCTGTGTCCTCTGTACCTGCGTCTCTTCTTCCTGCAAATAACTGGGATGTTGGCCTTGTCTGGTGTTCAGAGAATGTTCTGTGCGTCCTGCTTGTTGAAGAAAAAATCTTTATCTAATCTGAGGTGAGTGATCGCTGTCCTGATATCCAGAAGGTATTTTTTGCTGTAAGATATGGTTGTAGAAACATTATGTACAAAATAAGTTACAAATAACGCGAAAAAAGGTCCTGAGTATATTGACAACCTTTTGGTAATTTATCAGTTGTTTCTCTTATGTACAGGTATTAATTTAATTGCTAAAGTAATGAATAAATTGTAACATTTATGAGCCCTAATTTCTGTGAGGTGTTTTCACATATGGTCCTGTTTAAATAACTGATCTCAGTCCTGTTTAAAGTAACTGATCTCAGTCCTGTTTAAAGTAACTGATCTCAGTCCTGTTTAAAGTAACTGAT
>NW_019944759.1:23255-31855 GCF_002910315.2 Salvelinus sp. IW2-2015 | reverse complement strand
TCCGTTGTTCCAGGTAAAACACTAGTTGCCCTGTAGAACCATTTTGGTTCCATGTAGAACCTTCTGTGGAAAGGTTTAATATGACAAGAGGAGAGAAAGAGGGCAGAGAACTCAGAGACAGGGGAGAGAGAGGCAGAGAACTCAGTGACACAGAGAAGAAGAGGGCAGAGAACTCAGTGACAGAGGAGGAGAGAGGCAGAACCAGGGCAGCTGGGTTACTGGTCTGTCTCTGTGGTGTACCTGCCAGCCCTCTTTCTAGTGAAGTGGCTTTACCTGGGAGTGTCACTCAATTCAGGCCTCACTGACCTGAACAATACTTAAAACCACACAACCCTTCATTTTTGGAAGTGTGGAAATGGGTCCTTTTCTTTACATGAGACAATTTCTGGCTATATGTCTGTCTAGAGGACTGGTTATTCTCCTGTGGATCAAGAGCATCATCACATGCAAAATATTCTGTGCACCCTCTCTAGACTGTTTTCCTTCTCTGGTTCTGGTCAACCCCTTGATCCAGTGGGATGAATAACACGTCACAGTTGTTTTGTATTATATAAAAACACATTCAAAGAATTAGGACAGTGAAGGTTTATAGGCAAAAACCGGAGAGACGCGTGAGAGAGAGAGAGTTACCTTCAAAAAAACAGTGAGGCCATTTTGGATTGTATGATCATTGTTGGAATCTAGCAACTCTATATTGTGTAATGTATTAATATAAAATATTTTAAAGTTGGTGCCAATTTTAGATGAAATGGTACTTTCCAAGATTATTTGGAACACAAACTCAATTGTGTATATCCCTGTCTTATGTTCAAAAACCTTTCATTGTGTTTAAATTCAGGCAGGTGTGACCACAGAATCCTGTTCTCAGGGGATCCGTGTTCTGTCACGATCGTTATATGACGAATGAGTAGACCAAGGCGCAGCGTGAAAGAAAGCCAGTCTTCTTTTAATGAAGAAAAGAAAAAAACACTTATTAAACAACAACAAAACAAACGTGAAGCTAAAACAAACTAAGTGCACACATGCAACATAGGAACAGAGACAATTACCACAATCACCTAAAGCTATGGCTGCCCTACATATGGCTCCCAATCAGAAGCAACAATAAACAGCTGTCTGATGAGAACCAAACCAGGCTAACCATAGACTTCCTAAACCTCTCTTACTGAACACAACCCCATACACTATACAAACCCCTAAAAACAATACACACACCCTAAACTAGGAACAAAACACCACAAACATCCACATGTCACACCCTGAACCTAGAACTAAACTAATAAAGAAAATTCAATATAACAGGGTGTGACCAGTACCCCCCCCCAAAGGTGCGACTCGCGCAAAACCTGAACAGAAGGGGAGGTCCGGGTGGGCGCTTCCTATGGCGGCGGGCTCGGGTGCGGGACGTGGACCCCCCTCCACCATAGTCACACCCGCTTTGGTGGCGGCCTCTGGAACGGCGAGTCCCGGACTGAATACCTCCCAGAGGGCGCCACTGCGACGGAAGGGCAGGCTCCGGACGGAGGCAGCTCCGACGTAGGGGGCAGCTCCGGAAGGAGGGCAGCTCCGGACGGAGGGCAGCTCCGGACTGAGGGGCAGCTCCGACTGAGGTGCAGGCTCCGGACGGAGGGGCAAGCTCCGCGACTGAGGCGGCAGCTCGGACTAGGGGCAGCTCCGGACGAAGGGGCAAGCTCCGGACTGAGGGGCAGCTCATGACTGCAGGGGAGCTCATGACTGGCAGATTGGCTCTGGCGGATCCTGGGCTGACTGACGGCTCTTTTTTATGGCGGATCCTGGCTGGCTGGCTCTGGCGGATCCTGGCTGGCTGGCCTGGGGATCCTGCGCTGGCGGACGGCTCTGCTGATCCTGGCTGGCGAGCGGCTCTGGCTGATCCTGGCTGGCGGACGGCTCTGGCTGATCCTGTTCTGGCGACGCTCTGCTGATTCCTGTCTGGCGGGGCGGCTCTGGCTTGATCCTGTCTGGCGGCGGCTCTGGCTTGATCCTGTCTGGCGGGCGGCTCTGGTGATCCTTCTGGCGGCGGCTCTGGCTGATCCCCTGTCTGGCGGGCGGCTCTGGCTGATCCTGCTGGCGGGGGCTCTGGTGATCCTGGATGGTTGGCGCTCTGGCTGATCCTGGACTGCTTGGCGCTCTGGCGGCTCCGACTGGCACGAACGGCGTCTGACGGCTCGGGACAGCCGGACGGCCGTCAGACGCGCTGGGCAGACGGACGGGCTCAGACAACGGCGTTGGGCAGAGGAGACTCAGATGGGCGTGGGCAGACGGCAGCTCAGATGGCGCTGGGCCAGACGGATGGCTCAGATGGCGCTGGGCGACGGGATGGCCTCAGATGGCGCTGGCAGGACGGATGGCTCAGATGGTGCTGGGCAGGACGGATGGCTCAGACCGCGCTGGGCAGACGGATGGCTCAGAATGGCGCTGGGAGACGGATGACTCAGTGGCGCTGGCAGACGGGATGGCTCAGATGGCGCTGGGCAGACGGATGGCTTCAGATGGCGCTGGGCAGATTCAGACTCTGGCCGGCTTGAGGCGCACAAGTAGGCCTGTGTGTCGGTACCGGAACTGGAGGTACGGGCTTGAGGAACACGCACCTCAAGGCTGAGTGCGGGGAGCAGCAACAGACGACAAACTTGGAGACCGCACAGGAGGCTTGTGCGTGGTGCCCGGAACTGTGGTTTACCGGCTGGAGACACGAACCATAGCGAGTGCGTTGGAGGAGGAACAGGGCTCTGGAGAACACTGAAGCCTGGTGCGTGGTGTTGGCATTGGTGGTACGGGCTGGGGGCGGGAGGTGAGCCGGAAATACTGGACCGTGCAGGCGTACTGGCTCCCTTGAGCACGAGCCTGCCAACTTACCTGGTTGTATTTCTCCCGTAGCGCCGACCAGTCGGAGGTGGGAATAACCGCACTGGACGATGTAGCCGAACGGGGACACCATGCATAAGGCTGGTGCGCATGTATTGGCCGCCGCCGAGGAGACGCACTGGAGACCAGACCTTTGAAGGCCGGCTTCATGGCACCTGGCTCATGCCCAATCTAGGCCCTGCCAGTGCGGGAGGTAGGCAATAACCGCACCGGGCTATGAACACGTACAGGAGGACACCGTGCGCTTCACCGCATAACGCGTGTCTTGCCCGTACTCTCGCTCTCCACGGTTAAGATCGGAGGTTGGAGCAGGTCTCCTACCTGACTTCGCCACCACTCCCTTGTAGCCTCCCCCACAAGAATTTTTGGGTTTTACTCACGGCTTCAGGCCTTGCTTTCCAGCGCTCCTCATATCGCCTCCTCTCTGGCTTTAGCTGCCTCCAGCGCTTCACAGGGGAGGGATATTCTCCCGGTTGTGCCCAGGGTCCCTTACCATCCAGTATGCTCCTCCCAAGTCCAAGAATCCTGTGTATATAGTCCTTGCTGCTGCTTGACACGCTGCTTGGTTCCCTTTTTTGGTGGGTAATTCTGTCACGTCTTATATGACGAATGAGTAGACCAAGCGCGAGCGTGAAAGAAAAGCCATCTTGCTTTTAATGAAGAAAAAACAAACACTTAGTTAACGACAACAAAACAAAACGATCGTGAAGCTAAACGAACTAAGTGCACACATACAACATAGAACATTAGACAATTACCCCAATCACCTTAAGCCTATGGCTGCCCTAAATATGGCTCCCAATCAGAGACAAACAAAAAACAGCTGTCTCTGATTTGAGAACCAAACCAGCGGCAACCAATAGGACTTCCTAAACCTTCTCTTACTGAACACAACCCCATGCACTATACAAAACCCCCTAAACAATACACACCACCCTAAACTAGACCAAACACAACAAAACATCCCATGTCACACCCTGACCTAACTAAACTAATAAAGAAAAAATCAATATAACCAGAGGCCAGGTGTGACAGTTTCTTGACTTTAAATTTAACACTTTATTTATCCCATTTGAAGGTTCCAGTGTAGAATAATCAACCATGTGTTCTAACCTTGTTGGCTCTCTGAGACGTTATGTTTGAGGGTTTTTCAGCCACTACCCACTTCCAATACTTTTAGAACCTAACCTAACAAATCAGGATTGTTCTGTTCTCTGAACAGGTGATAACCCTCTATGTGGGGAGCATTATCTTCACCCTGTCCTGTCACATCAATCAGTAAAGAAGGAGAAAAGGACAGTTTGCATTGTAAAGTGTTGCAACCTTGAAGGCATTCATTTTAATCATATATTCCTTTGAATTTCACATGATGGAAACTTGGTTGTATCTCACCCTGCTGATCTCAGGTCAGTTTACCATGTGTATTGATCACCTTATATAATTTTTTCAGTTATATCTCTTATGTATAGAATTATGTATAAACCCATTTATTTAGCAGAAGTTTAAATACAAATTGCTAAAGTCATTAACAACAATTGTAACATTTATGAGCCCTTAATTTCTGTGAGGTGTTTTCACATATGTTCCTGTTTAAAAAAAACTGATCTCAGAGCCTGTTTAAAATAACTGATCTCAGTCCTGTTTAAAAGTAAAATGATCTCAGACCGTTTTTAAAATAACTGATCTCAGTACTGTTTAAAATAACTGATCTCAGACCTGTTAAAATAACTGATCTCAGTCCTGTTTAAAGTAAACTGATCTCAGACCTGTTAAAATAACTTGATCTCAGTCCTGTTTAAAATAACTGATCTCAGTCCTTGTTTAAAATAACGATCCAAGTCCTGTTAAAATAACTGATCTCCAGTCTGTTTAAAATAACTTGATCTCAGACCTGTTTAAAAGAACCTGATCTCAGTCCTGTTTAAAATAACTATCTCAGTTCTGTTTAAAAAATAATATCTCAGTCCTGTTTAAAAATAACTGATCCAGCCTGTTTAAAGTGAACTGTGGGTATTAAGAGAAACATAACTCTTTCTCTTTGTATTCACTTGCCCTGGCTTTAATGAGGACATCCCAACTCTTTTGCTAGTTCACTTCACCTATTTGAAGGAGTCCGCTTTGCATTCACACTTTTATGTTTAGAAAGGAATCAAGAACTTTTCCAAACATCACTCAATGCACCCTGGATTTTACAAAGCAGGACAAGGGACATTTCAATTCCCAAGGGGAAAAATGTGTTATTGGAACATTCTAAGAAAAACCTACTTACATTTTTGGAAGATAAAGATTAAAACATAATAATATAGTCAAAGATACTTTAACATGTAGCTGTACAGTTCATTGCTAACAGAATAATAGCAATTAGAACAACTGCAGGAAAGTAACGCAGAATTAAAATATTGATTATTTGAAAAAGTACACTCAAGGAAGTCTTAATCCGCCCCTCAAAGAATCCCTCGACCAACCAACCAAAGGACCAATGAACACCCACGCAGGAAAAGTAGTGGTCATGGTATGCTGGGGTGTGTGTGTGGGTTTATGGATGTTAGTGTGTGTGTGTGTGTGGTGTGTGTGTGTGTGTGTGTGTGTGTGTGTGGTGTGTGTGGGTGTGTGTGTGTGTGGTGTGTGTGATGTGTGTGTGTGTGTGTTGGTGTGTGTGTGTGTGTGTGTGTGTGTTTGCAGACCAAGGTGTACTTTATGATTAACAGATCCATAGATAATATGGTTGGGGTTGAGAAGTTGCTGGAAGAAATGTTCCTCCATGAATCGTTTATTCTGTTTATAACAGGGTTCTACCACCTTCCTAGCCTTCGTCAGTATCACCTCATGTACCCAACTATATGAACTGTGGACTGATGCCCAGAGTTACTGCAGAGAGAAATACACTGACCTGGCTACAGTAGATGACATGGAGGACCTGAACAGGCTGATTACCAGTGTCAGTAGTTATGGTCAAGAACACTGGCTAGGACTGAAGAAGGGAGACTCCATGAAGTGGCACTGGTCTCTGGCAGACAGACGTTTCTACAGAGAGGGGGAGACTGAGTTCAGAAACTGGGACACTGGGACACCCCAAAATGGTAACTGTGCATTAATGAGTACAGCTGGTCTGTGGAACAACACCTGCTGTGTTGACCAGCATCACTTCATCTGTTATGACGGTGAGTGTTTACATACTAATGATGAAGCCTGTTCTAAGTGCTAGAGCTGCCATTAAGTTGAAACATAGACTCATGATAGCTTTAAGTTGTTAATCAGTTATTGACCTGTTATCAAATCAATGACAACATGTACTATAGATGATCAGTAGATTAAATTTCACTGGATATTTGTATTGATTATTACATTTGACTTTTGCAGGAAAACAAGACACCAACCTAACATACGTCTTAATTCAGGAGAACAAGACCTGGATAGATGCTCAGAGTTACTGCAGACAGCATCACACAGACCTGGTCAGTGTGAGGAACCAGACTGAGAACACAGAGATAGAGAAGAAGATATCACTGAGGAAACTTCCTGTGTGGATCGGTCTGTTTCAAGACTCCTGGATATGGTCAGATCAGAGTGACTCCTCATTCAGAAACTGGCAGTCAGGACGGCCTTCAACAGATCAGAGTTTCAACTAGACTCTGATGTCATCTTATCCTTCTTATTCTGATAAAACTAAATGGATAAATGATCTCTGTGACATCACCACTTCTTTCATCTGCTATGGTAAGTTATCATATCCTCCCCCTGATCTACCTGATATTATGATGACAGGAGAACACTAAAGTTGCCCCATGATTCACTACTGTCGTTGTGGTGATTGTATTCTCTTGTAGGCCCATTTGTGGAGACCCCTGAGAAACCCCAACTGAAGAGACAGGTGGTGAGAATGAAAGTGACCCCAAAGAATCAAAATCTGAACTTCAGCGATCCTGCTGTTCAGGACGCCATCTTACAAGAGGTGAGTTTCACCCTGTTCATGAAGAACCAACTCAGTAATGATACAAACTGTACAGACCTCTTCTCTGGTCTGGTTCCTAGTCTGTTGTGGATGACCTCCTCTCTGGTCTGGGTCCTAGTCTGTTGTGGATGACCTCCTCTCTGGTCTGGGTCCTAGTCTGTTGTGGTTCACGTCCTCTCTGGTCTGGGTCCTAGTCTGTTGGGCATGACCTCTCTGGTCTGGGTCCTAATCTGTTGTGGATGACCTCCTCTGTGGTCTGGGTCCTAGTCTGTTGTGGATGAGCTCCTCTCTGGTCTGGGTCCTAGTCTGTTGTGGATGTTCCTCCGCTCTGTGGTCGATCCAGCTGTTGTGGAGTCCTCTCCGTCTGTTCCAGTCTGTTGTGGATGTCCTCCTCTCTGGTCTGGTCCTAGTCTGTTTGAAGATGACCTCCTCTCCTGGTCTGGGTCCTAGTCTGTTGTGGATGTCCTCCTCTCTGGTCTGGGTCCTAGTCTGTTGTGGATGGCCTCCTCTCTGGTCTGGGTCCTAGTCTGTTTGTGGACGACCTCCTCTCTGGTCTGGGTCCTAGTCTGTTTGAAGATGACCTCCTCTCTGGTCTGGGTCCTAGTCTGTTTGTGGATGACCTTCTACCCTGGCTGTGACCCCGCTCTCAAAGGGTGTCTCAGGGAGAGTGGGATATCCAAAAACACATTTCCAATTCACACATGTATATTAAAGCACACTTGTACATGTGTGAAATAGGTCAAATATCAGCCTCGTCTCCTCATAGAGTCAAAGGTTTGAAGTGAAGAACGTCTCAGTATAGCAGGAAGGAATGGTAGTTGTAGATCTTCAGAATGACTAATACAGAGTGAAATATTCAAATCAAATCAAATCTCATTTTTCACAAACACATGGTTAGCAGATGCTATTGTGAGTGTGTGAAATGCTTGTGCTTCTAGTTCTGACAGTGCAACAATATCTAACAACTAATCTAACAATTCCACAACAACTACCTAATACACACAAATCTAATTAAAGGGATGGAATAAGAATATGTACATATAAATATATGGATGGCCCATGACCAACCGGTATAGATGAGATGCAGTAGATGGTATAAAAGTGTGGGTCTCTGTGTGTCTTTGTGTTTCTCCAGATAAGGAACAAGCTGAAGGAGCAGGGGTTACCTGCAGACATCAAAGTGACATGGAAAAAGCAGCCTGATGGGAAGGTCTTCCACAAGGAGGAAGAGGGGTCTCCCAAGAAAGAAGAGGAGGAGAAGATGAAGAAGAGGATGATGACAAAGAGAGAACTCTAATTATGTAAAATGTTCTCCTTACATTTCTCTTTTTATTTACATTAATAATCTGTACTGGGATGTATTTTCTCAACCTAATTAAATGTGTTTTATTAAGTYAATTGTTTAATTATAAACATTAATATTGTTTTATCATGACATGTTTTTCTCTATAATATTCTTGACTTGGTTGTTTTATTACAGGGTGTGTTCTCAAGATAGACTTTTCACACATCATGTCTGTAAATMAGTTATCTGTAGTTATGTTGATATACAGTGCTGTGAAAAAGTATTTGCCTCCTTTCTAATTTTCTCAACTTTTACATATTTTTGATGCTGAATGTTATCTGATCTTCAAAGAAAACAGAATATTAGATGAAGGGAACCTGAGTGAACAAATAACACAACAATTACATACCTATTTAATTAATTTCATAACAAAGTTATGTAACACCCAATGTTCATGTGTGAAAAATGTATCAATAACTG
>NW_019944759.1:11935-20026 GCF_002910315.2 Salvelinus sp. IW2-2015 | reverse complement strand
ACCTCTCTAGCTGTTTCCTTCTCTGGTTCTGTCCAACCCCTTATCCAGTGGGATGAATGTCACGGCACAGTTGTTTTTGTATATAAATAACACATTCAAAGAAATTAGGAACAGTGTAAGGTTTATAGGGCAAAACCGGAGAGACGCGGAGAGAGAGAGAGTTACCTTCAAACAACAGGTGAGGTCATTTTGGATTGTATGATCATGTTGGAAATCTAGCAACTATATTGTCGTGAAATGTATTTAAATATAAATATTTTAAAAGTTGGTGCCAATTTTAGATGAAATGGTACATTTCCAAAATTCTTTGGAACACAAATTCAAATTGTGTAATATCCTCTGTCTTGTGTTCAAAACCTTTCATTGTGTTTTCATTGTGTTTAAAGTCAGGCAGTGTGTGACCATAGGATTACTGTTCAGGGGATCCTGTTTCTTGACTTTAATTTAATACTTTATTTACTCCCCATTTGAAGGTTCCAGTGTAGAATAATCAACCATGTGTTCTAACCCTTGTTGTTTCTCTGGAGACGTTATGTTGAGGTTTTTCATCACTAATTATTTCCAATACTTTAGAAACCTAACCTAACAATCKCTGATTGTTCCTGTCTCTGAACAGGTGATAACCCTCTATGTGGGGAGCATTACCTTCACCTGTCCTGTCACATCATATCAGTAAAGAAGGAGAAAGACAGTTTGCATTMGTAAAGTGTTGCAACCTWMAAGTGCATTCATTTTAATCATATATCCTTTGAATTTCACAGTGATGGAAACGTTGTTGTATCTCACCCTGCTGATCTCAGGTCAGTTTACTGTGTGTGTGTCCCTGCAAACATGCCCACACTGGGCTGATATGTTCTTGCTAATCAGCTACATATTGTCCCCCAAGACATTGTCCCAGTGTGTCCCAGTGTGTCCCAGTTTCCCCCCGTGTGTCCCAGTGTGTCCCAGTGTGGCCCAGTGTGTCCCAGTGTGTCCCAGTTTCCCCCCGTGTGTCCCAGTGTGTTCCAGTGTGGCCCAGTGTGTCCCAGTGTGGCCCAGTGTGGGCAGCCCATATCTGGTGAGGACAGTCTTCACTGTTCCTGAAATAAGCCCACTCTTTGGATCAGCTGTCCGTTTTGGGCCCATTTGGTCCCCAAAATGATCTTATGTATTGGCCATATGTTTATTGACCACATCAAGGTAATTTATCAGTTATAGGTTTTATTTATATATAATTTTTTTAGTACAAGTTAAATCAAATATTGCCATTGTAATGAATAAATTGTAACATTAATGAACCCTAATTTCTGTTAGGTGTTTTCACATATGGTCCTGTTTAAAATAACTGATCTCAGTCCTGTTTAAAGTGAACTAGGGTAATAAAATGAGAGCAACATTTATTTATTTTTATTCAACTAGTCCCGTCAAATTCTTTTTTACAATGACTGCCTAGTAACAGTGGGATAACTGCCTTGTTCAGGAGCAAAACGACAGATTTTTACCGTGTCAGCTAAGGGTTTCAATCTATCTGTAAGGCCTGGGTGTCGGAGTGCGAAGTCAAGCGCAGGAAACAGCAGGTGCAATAACAAATGTTCTTTAATGAACACGGAGAAACTAGGCCACCCTACTAACACACTGGGTGTACTCCTCAAACAACCCCAGACACGGGGGAAACGAACACAGTCCAGTAAACACGTTGAACGAAACAAACACCACTCTTACTAACAAACAATCCCGCACAAAGAAACGTGCGTGCCGGCTGACTAATAAGCCCAACTAATTACACCCTAATACAAAACAGGTGAACCCAATAACCACATAGGGAGGGGGAGAAAAGGATCAGTGGCAGCTAATAGGCCGGTGACGACGACCGCCGAACGCCACCCGAACGGGAAGGAGAGCCTGCCTCGGTCGAAGTCGTGACACTATCAAGGATCGATCTAGGCTACCTGCCGCCCCAACATAACTCTGTTCTCTTTGTATTCACTCTGCCCCTGCCTTTGAATGAGGACTCAACTCTTTGCTAGTTCACTTCACCTATTTTGTGGACAGAGTCCTCTTTGCATTCACACTTCTATGTTTAGAAAGAAACCATGCTCTTTATTCACTCAATGCACCAACATTCACTCAATGCACCCTGGGATTTTACAAAGTGCAGGACAAGCCATTCAATCAGAATGTGTTATCGGACATCTAGATAAACATACTTACATTTTGGATGATAATAGATATTGACATAATAATTGTAATCAGAAGAGACTATTAACATGTACTGTACATTTTATTGCTAATATAATAATTAGCAATAGAATAACTGGAGAAGAAATAACGGTTTAATTGAAAATTGTACACCCAAGGTAGTGTACTGTCCCTTTTAGAGCTGGAAGAGATGTTGTARCCTATGTACCCTATTCAAACCCCACAATCAATAAACAGCTGACGAAGCTCTCAGCCTATAGATATAGACACATTGCAAACAAATAATCTGAACTAAAAACTCCACACCTTTTGGAAATCTGTGCATCCTTGACAACCTCTAATCAATGTTCAAAAACAGCAACAACAAAAAATCCTGCACACATACACATCAACATCTTCTCTTAGTTGGTTCTGTTAGGTGACCTAAACTGGGATATGCTTAACACCTCGGCAGTCCTACAATCTAGACTAGATGCCCTCAATCTCACACAAATTATCAAGGAACCCACCAGAGACAACCCTAAATACATAAACACGGGCACCCTCATAGATATTATCCTGACCAACTTGCCCTCCAAATACACCTCTGCTGTTTTCAATCAGGATCTCAGCGATCACTGCCTCATTGCCTGCATCCGTAATGGGTCTGCGGTCAAACGACCACCCCTCATCACTGTCAAACGCTCCCTAAAACACTTCTGCAAGCAGGCCTTTCTAATCGACGTGGCCTGGTTATCCTGGAAGGATATTGACCTCATCCCGTCAGTAGAGGATGCCTGGTCATTCGTTAAAAGTAATTTCCTCACCATCTTAAATAAGCATGCACCATTCAAAAAGTGTATAACTAAGAACAGATATAGCCCTTGGTTCACTCCAGACCTGACTGCCCTCGACCAGCACAAAAACATCCTGTGGCGAACTGCAATAGCATCGAAGAGCCCCCGCGATATGCAACTGTTCAGGGAAGTCAGGAACCAATACACGCAGTCAGTTAGGAAAGCAAAGGCTATCTTTTTCAAACAGAAATTTGCATCCTGTAGCTATAACCCCAAAAAGTTCTGTGACACTGGAAAGTCCATGGAGAATAAGAGCACCTCCTCCCAGCTGCCCACTGCACTGAGGCTAGAAAACAATGTCACCACCGATAAATCCAAGATAATCTAGAATTTCAAGAAGCATTTCTCTACGGCTGGCCATGCTTTCCTCCTGGCTACCCCAACCCCGGAAAACTGCTCCGCATCCCCTGCAGCTACTTGCCCTGCAGAAACTTGCCAGAGCCTCCCAAGCTTCTCCTTCACCCAAATCCAGATAGAAGATGTTCTGAAAGAGCTGCAAAACCTGGACCCGTACAAATCAGCTGGGCTAGACAATCTGGACCCTCTCTTTCTAAAATTATCTGCCGCCATTGTTGCAACCCCTATTACCAGTCTGTTCAACCTCTCTTTCGTATCGTCCGAGATTCCTAAAGATTGGAAAGCTGCCGCGGTCATCCCCCTCTTCAAAGGGGGTGACACTCTAGACGCAAACTGTTACAGACCTATATCCATTTTGCCCTGCCTTTCTAAAGTCTTCGAAAGCCACTAACCTCACTAGGGTAGAGGGCACTATTTTCCCCTCCGGATGAAAAGCGTGCCCAAAGTAAACTGCCTGTGTCTCAGTCCCAGAAGCTAGGATAAGCATATAATTTACATTTGCATAGAAAACACTCTAAAGTTTCCAAAACTGTTAGAATAATGTCTGTGAGTATAACAAAACTGATATGGCAGGCGAGAACCTGAGAAAAATCCATCCAGGAAGTGGGATTTTTTTATTTTTGTAGTTTTCCATTGACTGCTTATACAGATTCCATTGACTTAGGACTAAAATTGCACTTCCTATGGCTTCCACTAGACGTCAACACTCTTTAGAAATAGTTTAAGGCTTGTATTCTGAAAAATTAGGGAGAAAGACCACTTTGAATGAGTGCGGCCGAGAACACACCTTTCTTGTTTTCCTTTTATATTGACGAAGCTTTTGTCCGGTTGAAATATTATTGATTATTATGATTAAAAACAACCTGAGGATTGATTATAAACATTGTTTGACATGTTTCTACAAACTTTACTGATACTTTTCGGATTTTTCTTCAGGCTGTTGTGATTGCCTTTGAGCCTGAGGATTACTGAAGAAAACGCGTAAACAAAACTGATGTTTTTGGATATAAAGAGGGACTTAATCAAACAAAACTAACATGTATAGAGTAAATGGGAGTCTTGTGAGTGCAACCATATGAAGATCATCAAAGGTAAGTGATTAATTTAATCACTACTTCTGACTTGTGTAACTCTTCTACTTGGCTGGTAACTGTTTGTAATGATTTGTCTGCTGGGCGCTGTTCTCAGATAATCTCATGGTATGCTTTCGCCGTAAAGCCTTTTTGAAATCTGACACCATGGTTGGATTAACAAGAAGTTCATCTTCAAACCGATGTATAACACTTGTATGTTTTATGAATTTTTATAATGAGTATTTCTGTTTTTGAATTTGGCGCGCTGCAATTTCACTGGATGTTGGCCAGGTGGGATGGTGGCATCCCACACCCCCTAGAGAGGTTAACAAGCAGATCACTGACCATTTCGAATCCCACCGTACCTTCTCCGCTGTGCAAGCTAGTTTCCGAGCTGGTCATGGGTGCACCTCAGCCACGCTCAAGGTCCTAAACACTATCATAACCGCCATCGATAAAAGACAGTACTGTGCAGCCGTCTTCATCAACCTGGCCAAGGCTTTCGACTCTGTCAATCACTGTATTCTTGTCTGCCGAGTCAACAGCCTTGGTTTCTCAAATGACTGCCTCGCCTGGTTCACCAACTACTTCTCAGATAGAGTTCAGTGTGTCAAATCGGAGGGCCTGTTGTCCAGACCTCTGGCAGTCTCTATGGGGGTACCACAGGGTTCAATTCCCTGGCCGACTATTTTCTCTGTATATATCAACGATGTAGCTCTTGCTGCGGGTGATTCTTGGTTCCACCTCTAGGCAGATGACACCATTCTGTATACATCTGGCCCTTCTTCGGACACTGTGTTAGCCTCTTAAGGCTCGGGGGCAGTGTTCGGAAGTTCAGATCAATGACGTGTCCAAAGTAAACTGCCTGTTACTCAGACCCAGAAGCTAGGATATGCATGTAATTGGTAGCATTGGATAGAAAACATTCTGATGTTTAATAATGTCTGTGAGTATAACAGAACTGCTATGTCAGGCGAAAACCTGATGAAAATCCATCCCAATTTTTGGGGGGAGGTCACAGGCCATTTCAACGCTAGCCTATGGGAAAAACAAATAAATAGGACCCAGATTGCAGTTCCTATAGCTTTCGCTAGATGTCAACAGTCTTTTGAAAGGCTTTCGGGCTTGTTTTTTTATAAATGAACAAGTAGTTGTAGTGTTTCCAAGGTGTCCCTCGTTAGAAATGTAGTCTTGTTGAGCGCGTGAATGAGGTGCATGCTCTTTGTTATATATCTTCCCTATTGAACATACTATTCTCCGTCTAAAATATGATAATTTATTTAGATATTAGAGTAGCTAAGGGTTAATTAGAAACATCGTTTGACTTGTTTGAACGATCTTTACCGGTAACTTGTTGGATCCGTTTGTATGCCTGTTGAACGAGTTGATTACTGAATCAAGCGCGCCAACTAAACTGACTTTTTGGGGATATAAAGAAGGACTTTATCGAACAAAACAACCATTCATTGTGTAGCTGGGACCCTTGGGATTGCAAACATAGGAAGATCTTCAAAGGTAAGTGATTTATTTTATCCCTATTTGGGATTTTGTGACGCCTGTGCTGGTTTGGAAAAGTATTTTGATGTGGGGCGCTGTCCTCAGATAATCGCATGGTATGCTTTCGCCGTAATGCCTTTTTGAAATCTGACAACGCGGTTGGATTATCAAGAAGTTAAACTTTTAAACAATGTAAGACACTTTCATTTTCATGAATGTTAAATATTACGAGTTTTGTATTTTGAATTTCGCTACGTTTCTTTTTTAATAAACCTCCAAACGAGCTTAATTGCCGTACAACACTCCTTCCGTTGCCTCCATTTGCTCTTAAACGCTACTAAAACTAAATGCATGCTCTTCAACCGATCGCTGCTTGCACCCGCCCGCCCGACTTGCATCACCACTCTGGACGCTTCTGACTTAGAATATGTGGACAACTACAAATTCCTAGGTTTTTGGTTAGAATGTAAACTCTCCTTCCAGACTCATATTAAACATCTCCAATCCAAAATTAAATCTAGAATCGGCTTTCTATTTCGGCACAAAGCCTCCTTCACTCACGCTGCCAAACATACCCTCGTAAAACGTTCTATCCTACCAATCCTCGACTTCGGCGATGTCATTTATGAAATAGCTTCCAACACTACTCAGCAAACTGGATGCAGTCTATCACAGTGCCATCTGTTTTGTAACCAAAGACCCATATACCACCCACCACTGCGGCCTGTTTGCTCTCGTCGGCTGGCCCTCGCTATGTATTCGTCGCCAGACCCACTGGCTCCAGGTCATCTATAAGTCTCTGCTAGGGAAAGCTCTGCCTTATCTCAGCTCACTGGTCACGATAACAACCCCCACCCGTAGCATGCGCTCCAGCAGGTATATCCTTACAGTTCTCCGCTGCCAATGACCAGAACGAATTGCAAAAAGTTGGAGACTTATATCTGTCTCACTAATTTTAAGCATCAGCTATCTGTGCAGCTTACTGATCGCTGCAGCTGTACACAGCCCATCTGTAAATAGCCCATCCAACTACCTACCTCATCCCCATAAGATTTTATTTACTTTGTTGCTCGTTTGCACACCAGTATTTCTACTTGCACATCTATCACTGCAGTGTTAATTTGCTAAATTGTAATTACTTCGCTCCTATTGCCTATTTATTGCCTTACCTCATTACGCCATTTGCACACACTGTATTTAGACTTTTTCTATTGTGTTATTGACTTTGTGTTATTTGACTTTGTTTATCCCATGTGTAACTCTGTGTTGTTTTTTGTGTCACACTGCTCTGCTTTATCTTGGCCAGGTAGCAGTTGTAAATGAGAACTTTTTCTCAACTTGCCTAAATAAAGTCGAAATTAAAAATTTAAAAATGTAAAATGAGGCACCAATGTGAGGTACACAGTGTTGCAGTAGTCTAGTGTGAGGGGTTATGTCAGTAGTCTAGTGTGAGGGGTTATGTCAGTAGTCTAGTGTAAGGGTTTATGTCAGTAGTCTAGTGTGAGGGGTTGTGTCAGTAGTCTAGTGTGAGTGGTTATGTCAGTAGTCTAGTGTGAGGGGTTATGTCAGAGGGGGAACGTTTTGCAGTAGTCTAGTGTGAAGGGGTTATGTCAGTAGTCCTAGTGTGAGGGGTTATGTCAGTATGTGTAGTGTGAGGGTTATGTGGAGATTGTGTTGCAGTAGTCTAGTGTGAGGGTTTATGTCAGTAGTCTAGTGTGAGGGGTTATGTCAGAGACAGTGTTACAGTAGTCTAGTGTGAGGGTTATGTCAGTAGTCTAGTGTGAGGGGTTATGTCAGTAGTCTAGTGTGAGGGGTTATGTCAGTAGTCTAGTGTGAGGGGTTTAGTCAGTAGTCTAGTGTGAGGAGTTATGTGTCATGGTGTCAGTAGTCTAGTGTGAGGGTTATGTCAGTAGTCTAGTGTGAGGGGTTATGTCAGTAGTCTAGTGTGAGGGGTTATGTCAGTGGTCTAGTGTGAGGGGTTATGGTCAGAGGAGTGTTACAGTAGTCTAGTGTGGAGGGATTATGTCAGTAGTCTAGTGTGAGGGGTTATGTCAGTAGTCTAGTGTGAGGGGTTTTATGTCAGTAGTCTAAGTGTGAGGGGTTATGTCAGTAGTCTAGTGTGAGGGTTATGTCAGTAGTCTAGTGTGAGG
>NW_019944759.1:0-2541 GCF_002910315.2 Salvelinus sp. IW2-2015 | reverse complement strand
GATCATCCATGTGCTTCCAGGTGCATTTTGGCTAACTTTAGTCAACTGTTTGGACTAGATGGGTCCCATTATGTCTGATGAAAACCAAACACTGCATTCTACAGTAAAAACATCATACTAACAGTCAAGCATGGTGGTGGTAGTGGGATGGTTTGGGGATGCTTTGCTGAGTTAAAGCAGTTCTGCAWGGAAGAGTGGGCCACAATTCCTCCACAGCAATGTGAGAGACTGATCAACAACTACAGGAAGCGTTTGGTTGCAGTCATTAGAGCTAAAGGTGGAACAACCAGTTATTGAGTGTAAAGGGGACAATTACTTTTTCACACAGGGGTTTTGGGTGTTAAATAATTTGTTAATTAAATAGATAAAATAAGTATAAATATATTTTGTAATTTTGTAAACTCAGGTTCACTTTATTAAATATTAGGTTTTGGTTGAAGATCTAATAACATTCAATATTAACATTTTGCAAAAAGAGAGAAAATCAGAAAGGGGACAAATACTTTTTCACAGCACTCTAAGTATCAATGTGTTCTTCTAATTGGAATGTAACTTTCTTTAATTGAACATGTATTTAGACCATAGTTTACATACTGCATAGTAAATGCAGTCTCAGCATGTTTTTAATTTGTTAATGAAGATGTCTTTTCTGATGATCAAATAAATACTTGTTGCAGATTGACAGTATAAGTCTAGAGTTGTGATTTTTCATGTTTCAACTTAATATTATTTTAATGTTTATTTTATACATTTTACCTTAATGATAAAGACATCTAGACATAATGTGTAATCAAGTCCTCTCTTCAGGACTCTGATACACTGGTACCAGTTAGAACCATGTCCTGCTGACCAGAGTTTTAGTTACGTTTTACATAACTTCCTCAAACCAGACAGAGGGGAACTTTACCACATCAKGCCAGACCCAGGATATTTCCTGCAACACACAATGATGTGACATCAGTAACGATCCTGGTCTCAGATCTGTTTGTGGCCTCTTGACAACTCTCATGTGTGTTGTGGTTCTGTGTGGCTCAGTTTGTAGAACATGGTGCTTTCAATGCCAGGATTGTTGGTTTGTTTCCCCTGAGGCCACCAATATGGAAAATGTATGCTTGACCACTTTTGGATGAAAGGTTATATTATATTTTATATAATGGTCTGCAGGGCATTCGGAAAGTATTCAGGCCCCTTGACTTTTTCCACATTTTGCTACGTTACAACCTTATTATAAGGTGGATGAAATAGTTTTTTCCCCTCATCAATCTACACACAATACCCCATAATGACAAAGAATAAACAGGTACTTAGATTGTTTTGACAAAATGTATTACAAATAAAAATGGAAATATTCGATTTACATAAGTATTCAGACACTTTATGCAGTACTTTGTTGAAGCACTCTTAGCAGCGATTACAGCCTCAAGTCTTCTTGGGTATGATGCTACAAGCTTGGCACCCCTGTATTTGGGGAGTTTCTACCATTCTTCTCTGCAGATCCTCTAAAAGCTCTGTCAGGTTGGACGGAAGCGTCGCTGCACAAATATTTCAAGTCTCTCCAMAGATYTTTGATCGGTTTGAAGTCCGACATCTGGCTGGYCCACTCAAGGACATTCAGAGACTTGTCCCGAAGCCACTCCTGCGTTGTCTTGGCTGTCTGCTTAGGGTCGTTGATCTGTTGGAAGGTGAACTTTCGCCCAGTCTGAGGTCTTGAGCGCTCTGGTGCAGTTTCATTAAGGATTGCTGTACTGCTCTTATTTCCCTCGATGCGCTGAGAGTCCCTCATCCTGCAGTGAAATACATCCCAAGCAGATGCCCCACATCTTCATCAGTTGTTGGTGCAGTTTCCCAGATGTTGACGGTGGATCAAAGCCAAGAGACGTCAATCTTGTATCAGACCAGAGGAATTTCTCATTGCTGGAGTCTTTAGTGTTTTTGGCAAACGTCAAGCATGCTGTCAGTGCTTTCGGTAAGTGGTCCGTCTGGCCACTAGCCTCGTATGGCCTGATTGGGGAGTGCTGCAGAGATCGTGTCCTTGCTAGAATTTCTCCCATCCCAAAGAGGAATCTAGAGCTCTGTCGAGGACATCGGGTTCTTGCACCTCTAACCTCGCCCGATGCTCAGTTTCGCCCGGCGCAGCTCTAGAAGAGTCTGGGTTCAAATTCTTGCATTAAGAAAAGAGGCACTGTGTCTGGGATAAATCGCAGAATATTTGTCCTCGCCAGATCTGTGCTGCGGAAATCCTGTTTCAACTCTACGATATTCCGTCGACACTTATTTGCTCTACATGCACTGAACTGATAAATAGACGGGTCTTCCAATTCATGTCAATTTGAGTTACCCAAGTGAAACAATCAAGAACGTAGAGAAAATGTTACTCGGATGAGAAATGGGTAGGATCAGCGCAGAGAGAAAGATACGGAAAAAAACACTTAATGTAAGCCAGTAAGTAACTGGTAAGCACAAACTAGGCGGTTATTGTAAGTTTACGAGTAACTATGAGCCGATCGAGTCAATTGATCAACGAAACGCGTAGGTACCTAG
>NW_019944758.1:54460-62199 GCF_002910315.2 Salvelinus sp. IW2-2015 | reverse complement strand
CAAGATGCATGACAAGAGCAGCAAGCCAAGTTAAAATGAGGAAAATATTCATGATCTGTTTCTCATAATCAGACTGTCCTACCTGGCCAGAATCACCAGCACCAGCAGGTTACCCACAAGGCTTAGCACAATGACCACGGAGAGGACCATGGGTGTGACGAGGGCTCCGAACCTGACCACGTCTGTCTTGGAACAGAGTTCATTCTCGTACTCTTCGTCATAGTCGGCGCTGGCGTAGAATTCAGTGATGGCATTGGTTCCATTGCCGTAGTTGGAGGAATTGGGTCTGAATCCTTCCTCTACGATGCTATACAGGTTCCCTGTAGGAAACCGCTGAGATTGAAGAAGTCTTAATGAGTGAGATTCCTATAAGGGGAAATAGGTTCAACTATACCCAGTAACAATGATAACATGAAATACTAATAAATATACCATTATATTTGACCTATAATGGTATCAGTTCCTGTTTTACTAGCTCCTACAGAGTGTCTGAGTCAGTCAATCTGGGTTTCTAAACGATATATCTCCATGATAGTGACCAGTAATCATGTTAAAATATACTGAACAAAAATAGAAATGCAACAGGCAACAATTTCAGAGATTTGACTGAGTTCCAGTTCATATCAGGGGCACAACTTTCACTGGGGATGGGGGGTTCAAGACCCACTGGGGATGGGGGGGTTCAAGTCCCACATTCTCAAATTGTATTTTTGTCACCCCCAGTTTTATCATTGTAATGTGATACAAAAGCTGGCAACGGTGTGCTTTAGGACCATGAGGACACCTCTTTCACTGTAGGGTAGGCTGTTTTGAGTGTTCAGCAGGTTGAGTTTAGGGCCACCCGGACACCTCTGAGCGGTAGGGTAGGCTGTTTTGAGTGTTCAGCANGGTTGAGTTTAGGGCCACCCGGACACCTCTGAGCGGTAGGGTAGGCTGTTTTGAGTGTTCAGCAGGTTGAGTTTAGGGCCACCCGGACATCTCTGAGCGGTAGGGTAGGCTGTTTTGAGTGTTCAGCAGGTTGAGTTTAGGGCCACCCAGACACCACAGAGTGTGCTTACAGGCTGTGTGAAGGCAAAGCTTCTGGAAGGTTGGCTGGACCGGCACGGGAGAGTTGAGCATAGTTCAATGTGTATGTGTTGCGCTCTGTCATTCGAGTTGTAAAAGCAAGCAGAGCAGGAACTGTCTACTCTTTAGTTGACTGATGTAGCTGGCAAGGTAACTGCTGTATAACTTAACAGATAAAAACGAGTGTTTATTCGCAGTGCTGAGCTAGTATTGTAGCAGACATGTACAGTAACGTAAGCTAATGTTTCATCCCATCTCGACTGAGGTGAATGAATAAGCTATGCTAGCTAATAGCTACCACAGCCAGGTCAGCTCTAGCCTCTAGTTATCAGTCAGAATGTAATAATATCGACCTCATGTCGCTGTTGTTTGTATGAAAATAATTTCTAGCCTTTGTTTGTTACAGCTGAATCACACTAGACCTGCATCAAACTACACCTGAATCAAACTAGCATGCTCTAACCTCGCATAAACAGATCATACAATACCTAGCAAGAATTATACCTGAGATCAGAGAAAGACTTAAGATGCACCTTACTCGCAAAATTTCAACATTAATCCACACCCACTCTCGCAAAGCCTTGCAGAAACTTACAGCTTGACATACACACTTCTGATCACAAATCATTCCCACCACACATCCTCGACACGTAAGAGACTACTTGCACGCTGGAATCTAATACTCAAAATTCACATGAATCAACCTACTCACGCTCGACGCTGAGTAGCTACAGACTAGACACACTCTCAGAACATATGCCGAACTACTCGACCGCATGCGAACCATACGAGACTAGACCTGAATCACCTAGACTGAATCAGAGAACTAGACCTGAATCACACTAGACCTGAATCACAACTAGTACACTGAATCAAAACTTCACACTGAATCAACAACCTGAATCAAAACTACACCTGAATCAACACTACACTATGAATCACAACTACACTGAATCAAACTACACCTGAATCAAACTCCCTAGAATCAAACTAACATGAATCAAACTAGACCTGAATCACACAGACTGAATCACACTAGACCTGAATCACACTAGACCTGAATGACAAATACTAGAATCAAACTACAGCTGAATCAAACTACATGCTGAATCAAACTACACCTGAATCAAACTACACCTGAATCAACTAGAACCTGAATCAAAACTACACTGAATCACACTACAGCTGAATCAAACTAGAACCTGCATCAAAACTAGACCTGAATCAAACTAGAACCTGAATCAAACTACAACCTGAATCAAAACTACACTGAAATCAAACTACACCTGAATCAAACTACAGTGAATCACAATAGCTACATCCAGGCTGTATACAGCGGTCTAAGCCACTGCATCTCAGTGCTAGATGGCGCAACTACAACACCTGGTATAGAATTACCAGGCTGTATCACAGAGGATAAACAAGGCACATGTCATACTTAAGTGCTAGAGGAGTCACTACACCTGAAAAATATATGCTGATTATATAAACCTACAGTATGGTAACACAATGGCTGGAGTGTTTACGGACATATTCAATCTCTCTCTCCCAGTCTATCGTCCCCTCATGCTTCAAGATGTCCACCATTGTTCCTGTACCCAAGAAAGCAAAGGTAACTGAACTAATCAACGGGACAGCAGGACAGCAGTGGAGCATAAATCTGCCCAAAGTATCACCCGAGGCAAATTACCTGCCCTCCAGGACACCTACAGCGCACGATGGCACAGGAAGGCCAAAAAGATCATCAAGGACAAAAACCACCCAAGCCACTGCCTGTTCACCCCGATTTCATCCAGAAGGCGAGGTCAGTACAGGTGCATCAAAGCTGGGACAGAGAGACTGAAGCTGTTTTTCAATCTTAAGGCCATCAGACTGTTAAATAGCCATCACCAGCACATTAGAGGCTGCTGCCTATATACATAGACTTGAAATCACTGGCCACTTTAATAATGGAACACTAGTCACTTTAATAATGTTTACATATTTTTCCTTTACTCAACTCATATTCTATTCCACTGTATTCTAGTCGATGCCACTCCGACATTGCTCATCCTAATATTTATATATTCCTTAATTCCATTCTTCTACTTTTAGATTGTGTGTATTGTTGTGAATTGTTAGATATTACTGCACAATTTGAGCTAGAAACACAAGAATTTGGCTACACCTGCAATAACATCTGCTAAATACGTGTATATGACAAATACAATTTGATTTGACTTACAGCAATCAAAATACAACAATCACAATTTAATTTGCTTCTAAACGTGGTATTAAACATGGTATTAAACATGGTATTAAACATAGTATTAAACATGGTATTAAACGTGGTATTAAACGTGGTATTAAACGTGGTATTAAACGTGGTATTAAACGTGGTATTAAATGGATATGATATAAACACCTCAAATAGTCTTGAGGAAAGCAAAAATGATCTGCAAATGGATAATATGAATGGAAAATAGATGTTGTTTACAGATGTTGTGTTGTTTACAGTGTTGTTATTTAAAGTGAGAACTCCCCACTGGACTGTGATGTCAGTCTGCTGCTCCTGTTCAGAACACTGAAGTTGTTGTTGTTATTGACAACGGTAACACCATGACAACAACCCTTCAACAGTCTCTTCAGGTGGTTCCGGAACTTGACCCCAACGAACACGTAGAACAGAGGGTTGAGACAGCAGTAGGAGAACGCCAGCAGCCTGGTCACATAGAAGGAGTAGTCCAACGTGTTGCTGGTGCCACACTCCTGCCATAGTGTTGTGGATGACTCAGCACTGCCAGCATCGCCGCCATCTTGACTCTTATACACCAGCGTCCTGAGGAAGATGACCACGTTGTACGGCGCCCAGCCCACAAAGAAAACCAGGACCAGGCCGAAGACCAGCCGGGCAGTCCTCTGACTCCTCCTGTATCCTCCGCTCCTCTGGCGTCTAACCCTAACCCTGGGCCTCAGGAGGCGGACTAGAATCTGACTGTAACAGACACACACCACTAATAATGTCACTATGAACAGGATGTTCTGCTGGTAGACCCCCCACAGCCTCCAGCTGACATCTGTAACATCACAGTACCGCTGTTCACCACTAGGGGCGTTAGAGTCACTAGGCCCATAAGGGTTGTTAGGGTCCAGAGGATGTTTACGGTCGTTAGAACCACTGATGATGACCTTGGTAAAGATGAGAGCTGGCATAGCAGCTAACAGACTGACAGTCCAGACGACCAATGATACAACAGCGCTCCAGGTGCCCTGAGAGTGGGAGGAGCCTGACAGCAGGTGAGACAGGGGGTGGAGCACAGCCAGGTAACGATGCAGCGTCATTAGGATGAGGAAGATGCCACTGCTGTAGTAGCCAGCATAGAACAGGAAGCTGACCGCCTTACAGGTGAGGTCACCGTAGCTCCAGCCATTCAGGTGATAGGAGACCCAGAAGGGGAGGCCGCAGGTGAACACCAGGTCAGACAACGCCAGGTTCATCATGAACGCATTTGTCAGTGACCGAAGATGCTCGTACCTGGGAGAGAAGCAGAGACACACAACACCGTTTTAAACAGAACACCGTTTTAAACAGAACACCGTTTTAAACACAACACAGTTTTAAACACAACACTGTTTTAAACAGAAAAACAACACCGTTTTAAACACAACACAGTTTTAAACACAACACTGTTTTAAACAGAAAAACAACACCGTTTTAAACACAACACTGTTTTAAACACAACACTGTTTTAAACAGAAAAACAACACCGTTTTAAACAGAACACCGTTTTAAACACAACACCGTTTAAAACACAACACTGTTTTAAACACAACACTGTTTTAAACACCCTAAAACCCTGATGAAGACTACAGTAATAGTRCTACCCTGTATCCCTGATGAAGACTACAGTAATAGTCCTACCATGTATCCCTGATGAAGACTACAGTAATAGTCCTACCCTGAAACCCTGACGAAGACTACAGTAAGAGTTATGGTTTAAACTGTTCCTGGAGAGCTACCCTGTAGGTTTTAACTCCAACCCTGTTCCTGGAGAGCTACCCTGTAGGTTTTAACTCCAACCCTGTTCCTAGAGAGTTACCCTGTAGGTTTTAACTCCAACCCTGTTCCTGGAGAGCTACCTGTAGGTTTAACTCCAAACCCTGTTCCTAGAGAGTACCCTGTAGGTTTTAACTCCAACCCTGTTCCTGGAGAGCTACCCTGTAGGTTTTAACTCCAACCCTGTTCTGGAGAGCTACCCTGTAGGTTTTAACTCCAACCCTGTTCCTGGAGAGCTACCCTGTAGGTTTTAACTCCAACCCAGTTGTAACTAATCCTGATTCAGTTTATCAACCAGCTAATTATTACAATCAGGTGGATTAGGATTGGAGTGAAAACCTACAGGATGGTAGTTCTTCAGGAACAGGGTTAGTGCGCCCTGAACTAGGCTATAAGGCAGTGAGGACGACTCCACTCCTTCAGATAACACAGACCACTGAGGAAGACTCCACTCCTTCAGATAACACAGACCACTGAGGAAGACTTCACTCCTTCAGATAACACAGACCACTGAGGAAGACTCCACTCCTTCAGATAACCACAGACCACTGAGGAAGACTACACTCCTTCAGAATAACACAGACCACTGAGGAAGACTTCACTCCTTCAGATAACACAGACCACTGAGGAAGACTTCACTCCTTCAGATAACACAGACCACTGAGGAAGACTCCACTCCTTCAGATAACACAGACCACTGAGGAAGACTCCACTCCTTCAGATAACACAGACCACTGAGGAAGACTCCACTCCTTCAGATAACACAGACCACTGAGGAAGACTCCACTCCTTCAGATAACACAGACCACTGAGGAAGACTCCACTCCTTCAGATAACACAGACCACTGAGGAAGACTCACTCCTTCAGATAACACAGACCACTGAGGAAGACTCCACTCCTTCAGATAACACAGACCACTGAGGAGACTTCACTCCTTGAGATAACACAGACCACTGAGGAAGACTCCACTCCTTCAGATAACACAGACCACTGAGGAAGACTCCACTCCTTCAGATAACACAGACACTGAGGAAGACTCCACTCCTTCAGATAACACAGACCACTGAGGAAGACTCCACTCCTTCAGATAACACAGACCACTGAGGAAGACTCCACTCTTTCAGATACACAGACCACTGAGGAAGACTCCACTCCTTCAGATAACACAGACCACTGAGGAAGACTTCACTCCTTCAGATAACACAGACCACTGAGGAAGACTCACTCCTTCAGATAACACAGACCACTGAGGAAGACTTCACTCCTTCAGATAACACAGACCACTGAGGAAGACTTCACTCCTTCAGATACACAAGACCATGAGGAAGACTCCACTCTTTAGATAACACAGACCACTGAGGAAGACTCCACTCTTTCAGATAACACAGCACCACTGAGGAAACTCCACTCCTTCAGATAACACAGACCACTGAGGAAGACTCCACTCCTTCAGATAACACAGACCACTGAGGAAGACTTCACTCCTTCAGATAACACAGACCACTGAGGAAGACTCCCTCCTTCAGATAACACAGACCACTGAGGAAGACTCCACTCCTTCAGATAACACAGACCACTGGGAAGACTCCACTCCTTCAGATAACACAGACACTGAGGAAGACTTCACTCCTTCAGATAACACAGACCACTGAGGAAGACTCCACTCCTTCAGATAACACAGACCACTGAGGAAGACTCCACTCCTTCAGATAACACAGACCACTGAGGAAGACTTCACTCCTTGAGATAACACAGACCACTGAGGAAGACTCCACTCCTTCAGATAACACAGACCACTGAGGAAGACTTCACTCCTTCAGATAACACAGACCACTGAGGAAGACTCCACTCCTTCAGATAACACAGACCACTGAGGAAGACTCCACTCCTTCAGATAACACAGACCACTGAGGAAGACTCCACTCCTTCAGATAACACAGACCACTGAGGAAGACTTCACTCCTTCAGATAACACAGACCACTGAGGAAGACTTCACTCCTTCAGATAACACAGACCACTGAGGAAGACTCCACTCCTTCAGATAACACAGACCACTGAGGAAGACTCCACTCCTTCAGATAACACAGACCACTGAGGAAGACTCCACTCCTTCAGATAACACAGACCACTGAGGAAGACTCCACTCCTTCAGATAACACAGACCACTGAGGAAGACTCCACTCCTTCAGATAACACAGACCACTGAGGAAGACTCCACTCCTTCAGATAACACCAACCATTAAGTTTAGCACAATACTTCCTCCATCCTGTCACTAGTTACCTCGCTCTCTCAGAGCAAGATGCATGACAAGAGCAGCAAGCCAAGTTAAAATGAGGAAAATATTCATGATCTGTTTCTCATAATCAGACTGTCCTACCTGGCCAGAATCACCAGCACCAGCAGGTTACCCACAAGGCTTAGCACAATGACCACGGAGAGGACCATGGGTGTGACGAGGGCTCCGAACCTGACCACGTCTGTCTTGGAACAGAGTTCATTCTCGTACTCTTCGTCATAGTCGGCGCTGGCGTAGAATTCAGTGATGGCATTGGTTCCATTGCCGTAGTTGGAGAATTGGGTCTGAATCCTTCCTCTACGATGCTATACAGGTTCCCTGTAGGAAACGCTGAGATGT
>NW_019944758.1:46503-52327 GCF_002910315.2 Salvelinus sp. IW2-2015 | reverse complement strand
ACCTGAATCAAACTACACCTGAATCAAACTACACCTGAATCAAAACTACAGCTGAATCACACTACACCTGAATCAAACTACACCTGAATCAAACTAGACCTGAATCAAACTAGACCTGAATCACACTAGACCTGAACACACTAGACCTGAATCACACTAGACCTGAATCAAACTACACCTGAATCAAACTACACCTGCATCACACTAGACCTGAATCAAACTACACCTGATCACACTAGACCTGAATCACACTAGACCTGAATCCAAACTACACCTGAATCACACTAGACCTGAATCAAACTACACCTGAATCAAACTACAACCTGAATCAAACACACCTGAATCACACTACAGCTGAATCAAACTAGACCTGAATCAAACTACACCTGAATCAAACTACACCTGAATCAAACTACACCTGAATCAAACTAGCCTGAATCACACTACACCTGAATCACACTAGACCTGAATCAAACTAGACCTGAATCAAACTACAGCTGAATCAAACTACACCTGAATCAAACTACACCTGAATCAAACTAGACCTGAATCAAACTACACCTGAATCACACTACAGCTGAATCAAACTAGACCTGCATCAAACTAGACCTGAATCAAACTAGACCTGAATCAAACTACACCTGAATCAAACTACACCTGAATCAAACTACACCTGAATCAAACTACAGCTGAATCACACTAACACCTGAATCAAACTACACCTGAATCAAACTAGACCTGAATCAAACTAGACCTGAATCACACTAGACCTGAATCACACTAGACCTGAATCAAACTACACCTGAATCAAACTACACCTGCATCACACTAGACCTGAATCCAAACTACACCTGAATCACACTAGACCTGAATCACACAGACCTGAATCCAAACTACAACCTGAATCACACTAGACCTGAATCAAACTAACCTGAATCACACCTGAATCAAACTACACCTGAATCAAAAACTACACCTGAATCACACTAGACCTGAATCAAACTACAGCTGAATCACACTACACCTGAATCAAACTACACCTGAATCACACTAGACCTGAATCACACTAGACCTGAATCAAACTACACCTGAATCAAACTACACCTGAATCAAACTAGACCTGAATCAAACATGAAACCATCAGCAAAACTATTGAAGATTGATATTCTGACGTTTCTTCAGTGCAATGTGAGTTTTATTAGTCATTATGTCAATGTAACGTTATTGATCAGTTTCTCTAGCTAATTCCCTACTTTCACACTGACACAGTAATAAARAGCTCTAATGTTACAGGCTTKACTGTCATGGTGCACAGTAGAGGTCTGGGCGGAGACCAATTTCTTCATCTACCTGCTTTCTGTCCGCCTCCTACCCACTACCTCAAGGACTGGTCCAACCCAACCACAGTCCTACCCACTACCTCAAGGACTGGTCCAACCCAACCGCAGTCCTACCCACTACCTCAAGGACTGGTCCAACCCAACCACAGTCCTACCCACTACCTCAAGAACTGGTCCAACCAAACCGCAGTCCGGCAATGTTATTTTAGGCGTATGTGAAGCAGCCAGCCATGGTCCCCGCAATTGTGCGCCCTATAGGCAATATCAAATGTACAAAAATAACTAAAGAAATTGTTTAAATTACCAGAGATTCTCACATTGTATTACTGGGCTATATCAGTCAATATGCCTAATGTAGTTTGAAGAGAGCAGAGAGACTTGCACTTTCTCTTGAGCTATTTTTATAGCCTACCTTTAAGGAGAGGGAAGATTTTCATACTGAGAAATATGGGTGATCAATATTTAGGCCTATTTCTAGGCAATGTAGTAAACTATAGCCTCATCATGGGCCTATTTAGGAAGTCCACTTCCTTGGAAAGATAACTGCCCCGTGCTTCTCCGCCCATGCATAGTCTATAACCTACTCTATTTAATTYAMYCCACACCTGATCTCACGGGTATGGCTACTGAACTGGAAGCAGCAAGAACGATAATGCTACGTTTTGCCTAGGCCCAAAGGGTAAAGTCTACCTTTTAGGAGGARGATTTGCAGGCAGAGACAAATAAATGGGTAATCAATACATATTGAAAATGAAAGGCGCAGCGCTCGCTCACCATAGTAGCCTAACCTATGTGCATGTTATGCCTTTTCCTTTTCATTGATGGTTAAGTTGCTGGATATTGGCGGGAACTGGAACACACTGTCGTACGCGTCGATCCAGAGCATCCCAAACATGCTCAACTGGTGACATGTCTGGTGAGTATGCAGGCCATGGAAGAACTGGGACATGTTCAGCTTCCAGGAATTGTCTATAGATCCGTGTGACATGGAGCCGTGCATTATCATGCTGAAACATGAGGTGATGGTGGTGGATGAATGGCACGACAATGGGCCTCAGGAACTCATCACAGTATCTCTGGGCATTCAAATTGCCATCAATAAAATGTAATTGTGTTTGTTGTCTGTAGCTTATGCCTGCCCATWCCATAACCCCACCGCCACCATGGGGCACTCTGTTCACAACGTTGACGTCAGGAAACACCTCGGCCACACYACGCCATACACGTGGCCTGCGGTTGAGTGGCCGGTTGGACGCACTGCCAAATTCTCTAAAACAACGTTGGAGGCGGCTTATGGTAATAAAATGAGCTTTCAGTTCTCTGGAAACAGCTCTGGTMGACATTCCTGCAGTCAGCATGCTAATTGCACGCTCCCTCAACTTGAGACATCTGTGGCTTTGTGTTGTGACAAAACTGCACATTTTAGTGGTCTTTTATTGTCCCCAGCACAAGGTGTAATGATCATGCTGTTTAATCAGCTTGTTGATATGCCACACCTGTCAGGTGGATGGATTATCTTGGTGAAGGAGAAATGCTCACTAACAGGGATGTAAACACATTTGTGCCAAAAAATTGAGAGATATAAACTTTTTGTACGTATGGAACATTTCTGGGATCTTTAATTTCAGCTCATGAAACATTGGACCAACACTTACATGTCGCGTTTATATTTTTGTTCAGTATATTTTTGTTCAGTATATATTAGATCTAAAATGTATATCCCTCCTCCTACCTGCATGTTGACTCCAGCATCCATCTCCCTGTAGAGGTATGTAGTCCCAGCAGGACAGGACTAGGTGGTGGTAGTGATGAGCTGACCGGAACACAGAGACCTTGGAGCACAGAGACCTTGGAACACAGAGACCACCTTGGAGCACAGAGACCTTGGAGCACAGAGACCTTGGAGCACAGAGACCTTGGAGCACAGAGACCTTGGAGCACAGAGACCTTGGAGCACAGAGACCTTGGAACACAGAGACCTTGGAGCACAGAGACCTTNAGAGACCTTGGAGCACAGAGACCTTGGAGCACAGAGACCTTGGAACACAGAGACCTTGGAGCACAGAGACCTTGGAACACAGAGACCTTGGAGCACAGAGACCTTGGAGCACAGAGACCTTGGTTGTTGCTAAGTGACTACAGATGAGGATGACTGATCTGATCAGTCTACCTGTCTCAGATACCTACTCTGACAGACTGGAACACTAGACCCTAAGAATAGACCAAAAGGCACCCTATTCCCTTTATGGTGCACTACTTAATATAGTGTACTATGGGGGCTCTGGTCAAAAGTAGTGCACCATATAGACCGTTGAGAAGTTTGGAAGTTGGAATCTGTTCCTCATAGGAACTGTATGAAAGTTGCACCTGAAATCCAACTACAGGTTTCTGTTCCTCAGAGAAACAGACGAGACCGTAGATATGACGCGTCACAAATGGTACTCTATTCCCTTTAAAAGGCACTACTTTTAACCAGGCCCACATGGGCTCCCGAGTGGCGCATCGGTCTAAGGCACTGTATCTCAGTGCTAGAGGCGTCACTACAGACCTTGGTTCGATTCCAGGCTGTATCACAGCGGTCTAAGGCACTGCATCTCAGTGCTAGAGGCGTCACTACAGACCTTGGTTTGATTCCAGGCTGTATCGCAGCGGTCTAAGGCACTGCATCTCAGTGCTAGAGGAGTCACTACAGACCTTGGTTTGATTCCAGGCTGTATCACAGCGGTCTAAGGCACTGCATCTCAGTGCTAGAGGCGTCACTACAGACCCTGGTTTGATTCCAGGCTGTATCACAGCGGTCTAAGCCACTGCATCTCAGTGCTAGAGGCGTCACTACAGACCCTGGTTAGATTCCAGGCTGTATCACAGCGGTCTAAGGCACTGCATCTCAGTGCTAGAGGAGTCACTACAGACCCTGGTTAGATTCCAGGCTGTATCACAAACGGACGTGATTGGGAGTCCCCCAGCGTCGTTAGGGTTTGGCCGGGGCAGGCCGTCACTGTAAATAATAATTTGTTCTTAACTGACTTGCCTAGTTAAATAAAGGTTAAATCAACTGTAAAGAGAATAGGGTTTAGGCTGCACACATAGTGTGTGGAGGTTGGAGCTGAAATCCAACTAGAACACATGCAGGTATCTGTTCCTCTCAGTTAGAACGGTCCTCACAACTACAGAGGGGTACCAGGAGGATTTGGGAAAGTAAAGGTCACTAGACCACAAAGACATCAAGGTCTCTAATATCTGTTGTTTTTAACCCTTTCCCTACAGATATGGAGGCCTTTCTAGAGTTCCACAGGATGTCTTCCTCTCTTCTTTTTCTATTTCCTGTTGACATTAATGACCTTCTGTTGGCTGCGGATGCCATTAAATGCTCTATCGTAGGTCTTTAAGATCTCAGGTTAATACTATTGATCATAACATCTTTGTTGAGCTGATGAAGAAGAGGTGGGTGGGAATCTCTGGCGTTGCCCTCGACTGGTTCAGCTCATATCTACGTGGGACCTATTCACTACGGTGTCCCTCAGGTATCAATTCTGGAAGCCCAATCCTTTTTTTCCCCCCTGTATATGCATCCCCCTGGTGACATCACCCGAAATTATAATATTCAGATTCACTGCTATGCAGATGACACGTAGCCCTATTTACCAATCAGACCAAGTGACCAAGCTATTTCCGTGTATAAGTGAGTTTGAGAGAGATTAAGCCAGCATAGGCATGGAGGTCTGTTTTTAAGCACCTCGTGGTTTTTCCGTCCGGTAGGATTAGTGGGGTTCCGTGTGGAGAAGTGGCATCAATCCAATTGGCAAAATAGCATATAGCTGAATAGCTAGACCTGTCCCGCTGCTGGCTCAACTGCCGATAGAGCCATGGCGCTTGCAACGCCAGGCGTTAGTAGGTATCATTACCCCACGGGAGGGCACCAGATTGAATATTCATGAACTTTCCAATTTGTAAGTCGCGCTGATAAGAGCGTCTGCTAAATGACTTAAATGTAAATGTAAAATAATTGTCCGATTAGCGACTTATTCAGATAAGAAGCCCGATAAGACAAAGCTTAATGATTAGCGGCGCCGTCAGCAATGGCGGCGTTCAGAGTAACGCTCGACCGACGGCAACGGTGGCCAGCTTGCGATAACTCCTCGGGCAGATACGCCGGTAGCTAGCTACCAGTCAGAAGGGCCGGATGGGCCTCACGCATCGGCAGTAAAACGGGTCCGGAGAGGTGATTGTAGTCCCAGGATATGGCTGCATGGAAACGCTTCAAGCTGCTAGCTCGCGGAATAATTGCATGTTTGCTCCGGGGATCGACGTCGTTAAGGCCAATAGTCACCACGGCACGGTAGCAGTCTAAGCTAAGCTGCAAAATTACAGGTTGTAAATGTCTAAGAGCGGTTGAAAATCCCGGGGATATGGAGAAATAGTCGGGGTATGATTTCTTGGATCTGAGTCCGTTGGTGGAACAACAAAACAGCCGGCGATACAAT
>NW_019944758.1:37083-42355 GCF_002910315.2 Salvelinus sp. IW2-2015 | reverse complement strand
ATAGATTTTCGAGCTAAAGGAATAGCTGATGACCACAAACCGTGGTTAGCTGAAATACTAACATTAGCCAGTAAACTGGCTAGCTTCTGGCTAGCTTCTGGCTAGCTTCTGGTTAGCTTCTGGTTAGCTTCTATTGTGGATTTCAGATTTGAGGTAAATAATACTTCTTCTTTTTTAATTGGTGAGGCGGGTTGCAGGAAAGTGTTTTGAAGTTTTTTGGAAAATAAAATATATAAAAGATATGCGAAGAAAGGTGTAAATATATATATATACGGGACACGACAAGACGAGGACAAAAAGACGTCTGACTGCTARGCCATCTTGGACGAATTGGAAACCCTAGGGTAGCTACCCTTCACAAGTGGCTTGCTGACATCAAATGTTGGATGTCTGACCATTTTCTCCAGCTCAATGATTTCTTTTAAATCTGAGGTTGTATTTGGCCCCCCACCTTGCTAGAAATCAGATTGTGGAGAACCTTGGTCATTTGTCCACCAATGTAAAGCCTAAGGCCAGAAACCTTGGTGTCTTCTTTGACCCTGACCTTAACCTCCAGCTGCATGTAAAGAAGGTTGTCCAGTCCTGCTTTTATCATCCGAGAAAATATGGCTAAAGTCCAGTATTTTATCTCAGTCACTGATCTGGAGAAACGTTCTTTCCTCACGTCTCGATGACTGTAACTCTGTGTATACATGTCTCAGTCAGAAAGACTCCCTCTGGAGTTAGTTCAGAGCGCTGCAGCGCTGCTTTTAACAGGCAACAGGAAATGGAGTCATATATAATGCGTTTTGATAATATTAATTATTATATTATTCTGCCTTTAGTTGTGTTTGTTTCTCTCCTTCAAATGTTTTCAAATCCTGTCCAGAGAGGAAGAGGTGAAGGGAGAGGGTTTACTCTGTCCAGAGAGGAAGAGGGTGAAGGGAGAGGGTTTACTCTGTCCAGAGAGGTGAGGGGAGGTGAGAGGGTTACTCTGTCCAGAGAGAAAGGGTGAAGAGAGGTTACTCTGTCCCAGAGAGGAATAGTGAAGGAAGAGGGTTTACTCTGTCCAAGAGGAGAGGTGAAGGGAAGAGGGTTTACTCTGTCCAGAGAGGAAGAAGGTGAAGGGAGAGGGTTTACTCTGTCCAGAGAGGAAGAGGTGAAGGGAGAGGTTTACTCTGTCCAGAGAGGAAGAGGTGAAGAGGGAGGGGTTTACTCTGTCCAGAGAGGAGAGGGAGGGAGAGGGTTTACTCTGTCCAGGAGAGGAGAGGTGAAGGGAGAGGGTTTACATCTGTCCAGAGAGGAAGAGGTGAAGGAGAGAGGGTTACTCTGTCAGAGAGGAAGAGGTGAAGGGAGAGGGTTTACCTCTGTCCAGAGAGGAGAGGTGAAGGGAGGGGTTTCTCTTCCAGAGAGGAAGAGGTGAAGGAGGGGTTTACTCTGTCAGAGAGGAAGAGGTGAAGGGAGAGTTTACTTGTCCAGAGAGAAGAGGTGGAGGGAGAGGGTTTACTTGTCCAGAGAGGAGGTGAAGAGGGTTTACTCTGTCCAAGAGAAAAGAGGTGAAGGGAGAGGGGTTACTTTTGTCCAGAGAGAAGAGGTGAGGAGAAGGGTTTACTCTGTCCGAGAGGAAGAGGTGAGGGAGAGGGTTTTACTCTGTCCAGAGAGGAAGAGGTGAAGGGAGGAGGGTTTACTCTGTCCAGAGAGGAAGAAGGTGAGGGAGAGGGTTTACTCTGTCCAGAGAGAAAGAGGTGGAGAGAGAGGGTTTAACTCTGCCAGAGAGGAAGAGTGTGAGGGAGAGGTTTACTCTGTCCAGAGAGGAAGAGGTGAAGGAGAGGTTTTACTCTGTCCAGAAGAGGAAGAGGTGAAGGGAGAGGGTTTACTCTGTCCAGAGAGGAAGAGGTGGAGGGGAGGGGTTTACTTTGTCCAGAGAGAAGAGGTGAAGTGGAGAGGTTACTTTACTCGTCCGAGAGGAAGAGGATGGAGGAGAGGGTTTACTTTGTCCAGAGAGGAAGAGGTTGAAGGGAGAGGATTTACTCTGTCCAGCGAGGAAAGAGGATGAGGGGAGAGGGTTAACTCTGTCCAGGAGAAAGAAGGTGAAGGGAGAGGGTTTAACTCTGTCCAAGAGAGGCAGAGATGAGGGGAGAAGGGTTTACTCTGTCCAGGAGAGAAGAGGTGGAGGAGAGGGTTTACTTTGTCCAGAGAGGAAGAGGTGAAGGGAGAGGGTTTACTCTGTCCAGAGAGGAAGAGATGAGGGGAGAGAGTTTATTCCATCCAAAATATGTCCATGAAAAAAAGCCGGAAAAGTTAGGAATTTGAGAGAATGTCCAAAAATGTGTATTGCTAATTTGCTATGTGAGGATTATCTGATCAAATCAAATGAAATCAAATTTTATTAGTCACATGCGCGGAATACAACATGTGTAGATCTTACAGTGAAATGCTTACTTACGAGCCCCTAACCATAAAATACAAATAAAAAATAAGAAATAAAAGTAACAAGTCATTACATTGGAGCAGTAAAATAACCTCAGTGAGACTATATACAGGGTGTTACGGTACAGAGTCATGGGAGGAACAGAGGGTTAAATACACAACAAATAATGAGGGAAATGGAAACCAGGTATGTAAGAAAACAAGACAAAACAAATYGAAAATGAAAAGTGGATAGACGATGGCTAGAAGACCGGTGATGCTGACCGCCAAACGCCGCCCGAACAAGGAGAGGAAATGACTTCGATGGAAGTCGTGACACAATGTGACCATGCATAGACTATAAACACAGAGCAGCAGCAGCGTAAAAGCAGTGTAAAAGAGGAGTCTGGGTAGCCCCTCGATTACCTGTTCATGAATCCTATGGTTTGGGGATAGAAGCTGTTAAGAAGCATTTTGGACCTAGACTTGGTGCTTCAGTACCGTTTCCGTGCAGTAGCAGAGAGAACAGTCTATGACTAGGGTGGCTGGAGTCTTTGACAATTTTTAGGGCCTTCCTCTGACACCTTGACCTTGACCTTGACACATTGACTCTGTACCAGTACCCCCTGTATATAGTTTCCACATTGACTCTGTACCATAACACCCTGTATATAGCCTCCACATTGACTCTTTCCGTAACACCCTGTATATAGCCTCCACATTGACTCTGTACCAGTACCCCCTGTATATAGCCTCCACATTGACTCTGTACCGTAAATCACCCTGTAATATAGCCTCCACATGACTCTTACGGTACACCTGGTATATAGCCTCCACTATTGAACTGCTTCCAGTACCCCTGTAGTATAGCTTCCACATTGACTCTGTACCGGACACGTACCCTGTTATATAGCCTCCACATTGACTCTGTACCTGTATAACACCCTGTATATAGCCTCCAATTGACTCTGTACGTAACACCCTGTATAATAGCCTCCACATTGACTCTGTACCGAATACCCCCTGTATATAGCCTCCACATTGCTCTTATCAAGTACACCTGTATATAGTCTCCACATTGACTCTGTAACTACCCCTGTATATAGCTCCACATTGACTCTGTACCGTAACACCTGTATATAGTCTCCACATTGACTTGTACGTAACCCCTGTATATAGCCTCCACATTGACTCTGTACCGGTACTCCTGTATAGTAGCCTCCACATTGACTCTGTACCGTAACACCCTGTATATAGCCTCCACATTGACTCTGTACCGTAACACCCTGTATATAGCCTCCACATTGACTCTGTACCGTAACACCCTGTATATAGCCTCCACAATGACTCTGTACCATAACACCCTGTATATAAGCCTCCACATTGATCTGTACTGTGTACCCCTGTATATAGCCCTCCACATGACTCTGTACCGGTAACCCCCTGTATAATAGCCTTGCTATTGTTATTTTTACTGGCTGGCTCTTTAATTATTTGTTACTTTTAGTTTAAAAAATGTACTATCTAATTTTTACTTAAAGAGTTTTTAAGAAAAAAAAGTGTTAACTACATTGTTGGTTAAGGACTTTGTAAGTAAGCATTTCACTGTAAGGTCTACCTACACCTGTTGTATTCGGCGCATGTGCTAATACAATTTGATTTGATTGATTTATTGGGCCAGGTGGTGGGCAGCGAGATGTTTTCTAACTAAACAACATAACTGTACTCCCGTCACTGCCTGATGGATATTCTCCACAACACAACTATTACAGTGGCGATGAGGTGATTTCTTAAAGGGACACTGCCTTGAAGAGATTTAATGAAACTCAATATCAGGACGTAAATCGGCAGGTTTCTTCCATCAGTAAAAGACTGCTAGCAGGAGCAGTGTTGCCAAGCAGCGGGCCCTAATGGAGTCCACAATAGCGATACTGCCCTCTGGTGTTAAGTAAGAACTGTCATTGAACCCATTGAAAATAGGCATCTCAGTGGAGAAATATGTTAAATATTAAAAAAATTAAAGGAATACAATGGAAGTGGAAACTGAACACTTAACTGTGAAATAGACAACCATTTGGTCGGTACCAGAGTTTGAGGCGACAAAGCGGATTCACGATTCCTGTTTTTGAAGCGTTGGCTGGCTGCAAATGAATCAAAGTTAAAAGAACGAATTGTATTTCTCATGTGTTTTTGGGTCTGAGGATGGATGAGTTGACCTCGCAGAACTGACTGGGTCTGAGATGATGAGTTGACCTCAGCAGAACTGACTGGTCTTGAGGATGGATGAGTTGACCTCGGCAGAACTGACTGGGTCTGAGGATGGATGAGTTGACCTCGCAGAACTGACTGGGTCTGAGGATGGATGAGTTGACCTCGCAGAACTGACTGGGTCTGAGGATGGATGAGTTGACTCGCAGAACTGACTGGGTTCTGAGGATGGATGAGTTGACCTCGCAGAACTGACTGGGTCTGAGGATGGATGAGTTGACCTCGGCAGAACTGACTGGGTCTGAGGATGGATGAGTTGACCTCGCAGAACTGACTGGGTCTGAGGATGGATGAGTTGACCTCGGCAGAACTGACTGGGTCTGAGATGGATGAGTTGACCTCGCAGAACTGACTGGGTCTGAGGATGGATGAGTTGACCTCGGCAGAACTGACTGGGTCTGAGGATGGATGAGTTGACCTCGCAGAACTGACTGGGTCTGAGGATGGATGAGTTGACCTCAGCAGAACTGACTGGGTCTGAGGATGGATGAGTTGACCTCAGCAGAACTGACTGGGTCTGAGGATGGATGAGTTGGACCTCGCGCAGAACTGACTGGGTCTGAGGATGGATGAGTTGACCTGCGTCTGGCAGAAACTGAACTAGGGTCTGAGTGAG
>NW_019944758.1:20538-34897 GCF_002910315.2 Salvelinus sp. IW2-2015 | reverse complement strand
AGTGACCTTCGGCAGAACTGACTGGGTCTGAGGATGGATGAGTTGACCTCGGCAGAAACTTGACTGGGGTCTGAGGATGGATGAGTTGACCTCGGCAGAACTGACTGGGTCTGAGGATGGATGAGTTGACCTCGGCAGAACTGACTGGGTCTGAGGATGGATGAGTTGACCTCGGCAGAAACTGACTGGGTCTGAGGATGGATGGAGTTGACCTCGGCAGAACTGACTGGGTCTGAGGATGGATGAGTTGACCTCGCAGAACTGACTGGGTCTGAGGATGGATGAGTTTGACCTCAGCAGAACTGACTGGGTCTGAGGATGGATGAGTTGACCTCGGCAGAACTGACTGGGTCTGAGGATGGATGAGTTGACCTCGGCAGAACTGACTGGGTCTGAGGATGGATGAGTTGACCTCAGCAGAACTGACTGGGGCTGAGGATGGATGAGTTGACCTCAGCAGAACTGACTGGGTCTCTCTCAAGGCATTTCAAGCCAATTCTCATTGCAGAACGTTTTCTTGATTACGCTCTCTGAGACAAGTTTGTATGTGGTCTCACAGGTGAAGCATATCACAGAGTGGCATTGACTAAAATACAGTAGAATAGAATAAGTTAAGCAGTATGTAAACATATTTAAAGTGACCAGTGTTCCATTATTAAAGTGACCAGTGATTTCATGTCTATGTACATGGGCAGCAGCCTCTAAGGTGCAGGGTTGAGTAACCAGGTGGAAGGTGGCTAGTGATGGCTATTTAACAGTCTGATGGCCTTGAGATAGAAGCTGTTTTTCAGTCTCTCTGTCCCAGCTTTGATGCACCTGTACTGACCTCGCCTTCTGGATGATAGGCGGGTGAACAGGCAGTGGCTCGGGTGGTTGTTGTCCTTGATGATCTTTATGGCCTTCCTGTGACATCGGGTGGTGTAGGTGTCCTGGAGGGCAGGTAGTTTGCCCCCGGTGATGCGTTGTTCAGACCTCACTACCCACTGGAGAGCCCTGCGGTTGTGGGCGGTGCAGTTGCAGTACCGTTTTAGGTGACAAGCCAAATTTCTTCAGCCTCCTGAGGTGTTGCACTTTCTTCACCACGCTGTCCGTGTGGGTGGACAACTTCCGTTTGTCAGTGATATGTACGCCGACGAACTTAAAACTTTCCACTTTCTCCACTGCTGTCCCATCGATGTGGATAGGGGGGTGCTCCCTCTGCTGTTTCCTGAAGTCCACGATCAGTTCCTTTGTTTTGTTGACGTTGAGTGAGAGGTTATTTTCCTGACACCACACTCCCAGAGCCTTCACCTCCTCCCAGTAGGATGTCTCATCGTTGTTAGTAATCAAGTCTACCACTGTTGTGTCGTCTGCAAACTTGATGATTGAGTTGGAGGTGTGCATGGCCACACAGTCGTGGGTGAACAGAGAGTACAGGAGAGGGCTGAGAACGCACCTTTGTGTGGCCCCAGTGTTGAGGATCAGTGGAGTGGAGATGTTGTTTCCTACTTTCACCACCTGGGGGCGGCCCGTCAGGAAGTCCAGGACCCAGTTGCACAGGGTGGGGTCGAGACCCAGGGTCTCAAGCTTAATGACGAGTTTGGAGGGTACTATGGTGTTGAATGCTGAGCTGTAGTCAATGAACAGCATTCTTACATAGGTGTTCCTCTTGTCCAGATGGGATGGGGGCGGTAGTCATTTAGCTCAGTTACCTTTGCATTCTTGGGTACAAGAATACACGGTGGCCATCTTGAAGCATGTGGGGACAGCAGACTGGGATAGAGAGAGATTGAATATGTCCGGAAACACACCAGCCAGCTGGTCTGCACATGCTCCGAGGATGCGGCTAGGGATGCCGTCTGGGCCGGCAGCCTTGACAGGGTTAACATTTTTAAATGTCTTATGTCGGCCATAGAGAAGGAGAGCCCACAGTCTTTCGTACTGGCCGCGTCGGTGGTACTGTGTTATCCTTAAAGCATGCAAAGATTGTGTTTAGCTTGTCCGGGAAGCAAGACGTCAGCGATGTGGCTGGTTTTCCTTTTGTAATCCGTGATTGTCTGTAGACCCTGCCACAAACGTCTCGTGTCTGAGCCGTTGAATTGCGACTCCACTTTGTCTCTATARTGACGTTTTGCCTGTTTGATTGCCCCACATCAATCTGCAGAGAGGAATGGGAGAAACTGCCCCAATACAGGTGTGCCAAGCTTGTAGCGTCATACCTAAAACTCCAGGCTGTAATCGCTGCCAAAGCGGCTTCAAAAGTACTGAGTAAAGGGTCTGAATACTTAAGTAGGTGTAATATTTCAATTTTTTATTTTGAATACATTTGTAAAAATGTCCCAAAATTATTTTTGCTTTGTCATTATGGGGTATTGTGTGTAGATTGATGTGGGGTTAAACATTTTTTAAATCCATTTTAGAATAAGGTTGTAACGTAACAAAATGTGGAAAACATCAAGGGGGTCTGAATACTTTCCAAATGCACTGCACATCATTATTAGAAGCCTCTTGCATCACATCATTATTAGAAAGCTCTTGCATCACATCATTATTAGAAGCCTCTTGCATCACATCATTATGTAGAAGCCTCTGTGCATCACATCATTATTAGAAGCCTCTTGCATCACATCATTATTAGAAAAGCCTCTTGCATCACATCATTATTAGAAGCCTCTTGGCATCACATCATTATTAGAAGCCTCTTGCATCACATCATTATTAGAAGCCTCTTGCCATTCACATCATTATTAGAAGCCTCTTGCATCACATCATTATTAGAAGCCTCTTGCATCACATCATTATTAGAAGCCTCTTGCATCACATCATTCATTTAGAAGCCTCTTGCATCACATCATTATTAGAAGCCTCTTGGCATCACATCATTATTAGAAGCCTCTTGCATCACATCATTATTAGAGAGCTCTTGCATCACATCATTTATTAGAAGCCTCTTGACGATCACATTACATTATTTAGAAGCCTCTTGCATCACACTCATTATTAGAAGCCTCTTGCATCACATCATTATTAGAGCCTCTTGCATCACATCATTATTAGGAAGCCTCTCGAATTCAGCATCCCATATTTAGGCCAAGTCTCTCTAATAATTGTGCGCATTGTCTCATTCGATTATTTAGGCAAGACACATCTTGGACGGACTATCCATAATAATTAATTGAAGCCTGTGCATTGCGAGCTCACAGAGTACGGCATCTTTAAGAGAAAGCCATACTTTGCGAATTAGTACGAAATCGAAGTCTCTATTATGAAAGCTCATTCTTTGCGTCACAATAGAGTTCTATCTCTAATGAAGCACATGCCTCTGGCGTTGCCACACACAAGTGACATTATGGTCTACGAATGAGACTTATACTTTGCAATTCAGCGATTCGACAGTACCTCCTAAGAGAAGGCCTCGTTCGCCTAATCACATATCTGTATTGTATGTAGAATAGCTCTTCGACGATGACGAGCTCACCTAATTTAATTAATGAAAGCCATCTTTCATCAGCAATCATTTATTGATGAAGGACCTTCTCAATGCAATACATGCGATTAGGACATTACAAAAGAGAATAGAGTGCCGTTTTTTTTGTTCACATAAATGCGGGGTCCCTTCCACTCCACCCATCGCACGCTCTCGACCGAGCACCCCCGAAAATGTCTTTCCATAAAAATTAATTTGATACGAAGAGCCTCGTTAGTGCTCACAGATCCTATCTTTAGATAAAGCCTCTTATGCATACAAACTGAAGCCATCAATTATGTAGGACTCGCTCTATTGACCATCTCATGTATGATATTCAAAGAAGCGGCATGTTTGCCTATCACCATCAATTGAATTGAGAAAGCCTCTTGCGTAATCGACATGCGTACATGAGAGCTATATAGCCTCTTAGCAATTAATGGTCACCGATTCATTAGTGTCCCAGAAAGGCCGGCTTGCGGCTACTTCAAAAACGGTGCAGTATAATCAATAGAGAAGCCTCTGTGCATCACGCATATATCAAATTATTTAAAGATGAGCATCTCCTGCACATCAACGAGAGCCTCATTCCTTAATAGATAATCGATCGTCTGCGGGTCACATGGGCACTATAGATTAGAGCAACTCTTGCGAGCTCCTCAACAATTCAATTATGTAGGAGCCTCTGCATCACATCATTTATGAGAAGCCGTACTCTGAGCGTCCAACGGGATGCATATTACTAAAAAGCAACTACTGCGAGTCACAGTCAGTATATTCGCCAGAAAGAGCACTGTGCCTGTCAGTTACAAACTATTCAATTGTATGTTAGAATGCCGTCTTAAGGCGGATCACGGTCATTATTAACGTACAGTGCCATCATTGTCGATCACATACAATTATTGAGCCAGTGCTTGCAATCTATACATCAATATATGAGTAACGTCTCGCGCGAACCATCTGTCGCCTCACCCTATAACATATATATTAGAAGCCTCTTGGCTCACATCATTATTAGGAGCCTCTTGATGCCATTAACTATCACACCTTTAATCATTATAGAAGCCTCTTTGCTCACATCATTATTAGAAAGCCTCTTGCGTCCACATCATTATTAGAAGCCTCTTGCATCACATCATTATTAGAAGCCTCTTGCGTCACATCATTATTAGAAGACTCTGCATCACATCATTATTAGAAGCCTCTTGCATCACATCATTATTAGAAGTGTCACTCATTATTGAAGCCTATTGCATCACATCATATATTAGAAGCCTCTTGCATCAGTCATATATAAAAGCCTCTTGCATCACATCATTATTAGAAGCCTCTTGCATCACCATTCATTATTAGGAGCCTCTTGCATCACATCATTATTAGAAGCCTCTTGCATTCAATCATTATTAGAAGCCTCTGCATTCACGTCATTATTAAAAGCCTCCTTTGCATCACATCATTATTTAGGAGCCTCTTGCATCACATCATTATTAGGAGCCTCTTGCATCACATTCATTATTAGGAGCCTCTTGCGTCACATCATTATTTAGGAGGCCCTCTTGCCATCACATCATTATTAGGGAGCCTCTTGCATCACATCATTATTAGAAGCCTCTTGCATCTACATCATTATTTAGAAGCCTCTTGCGTCACATCATTATTAGAAGCCTCTTGCATCACATCATTATTAGAAGCCTTCTTGCATCACATCTGTCCTCTGATCAGCTGAGGCAGTATGTTTTGCATTTCATCATAATAGTATTTGAAATACTATTAAACTCAATGTATTTATATTATCTCATTTTAAATCCTATGTTTTAAACAAGGTTGAGAGTAGAACAACTGATTTGACTAATGTTTTATGAGAGCATGTACATGTTCAACACATATCAACTGACTCGTGATGAAAAGTTCAACATTCACTGAGAGGGAAAACACTAAAGTGTGTAAATGTTGTGTTTAGCTGTAGCATCCATTCATCCATCCATCCCTCCATCCATCCCTCCATCTATCCCTCCATCATCCATTCAATCCATCCATCCATCCCTCCATCCATCCATTCATCTCCATCCATCCCTCCATCTATCCCTCCACTTATCCCTCCATTTCATCCCTCCATCCATCCCATCCATCTATCCCTCCAATCCATTCCATTCATCCAGTCCATCCATATCCCTCCATCATTCCATTCATCCCTCCATCCATCCCTCCCAATCGCCATCCCTACCATCTATCCCTCACATCTGATTCCCTCCATTCATCCCTCCATTCCACCTCCACTATCCCTCCATCTAATCCATATCCATCCATCCATTCTATCCCTCCATCTAATCCCTATTCCATTCATACCATCCCATCTATCCCTCCATCTATCCCTCCATCCATCCTTCATGCCCTCCATCTATCCCTCCATTCATCCCTCCCATCCATCGCCTCCATCCATCCCTCCATCCATCCATTCATCCCCATCCATCAATCCTCCATTCAATCATCCAATCATCATCCACACTCCATCCATCATTCACCCTCACCATTCCAATCCATCCTTCATCCCTCCATCGCATCAATCCATCCATTCAATACATCCAATCCATCCATCATGTATTGCAGGATATTTGACAGAATAATAACACCAATGGTTTAATGCAGCAGTGAGATACAAGCAAAAACAGTGTAAAAATGGACACAGTCTGGAATTATGCAATCAAACCAATCATTCAAGGTCACTCATTAATTCAGGATGTACAGGTTGTTCTGGCACAGTCTCTTCATCAAAGACCTCAGGTGAATCATCTATCGGTCTAATGTGCTGATCTGGGTTGACGCTAGGGGATAACTGATCTGCAGGTGTGTCCGCTGCTAGGTGGATGCGTCTATGCCTGTCCAGATGCCCTTGTTGAATAAAGCTCTTCCAACAAAGGGAGCAATGATAGGGTCTTTCCCCTGTGTGAGTCCTCTGATGAGCCTGGAGGTGAGCCAGCTGGGAGAAGCCTCTCCCACAGTCAGAGCAGCAGTGAGGTTTTTCCCCTGTGTGGGTCTGGCTGTGCTTTTTCAGAGCCCCAGAGTTTATAAACGTCTTACCGCAGGCCGAGACAGTGCAGACGTAGGGTCTCTCTCCTGAGTGAATCCTCTGGTGGTCCTTCAGAGCTCCTGGGTGGGAGAAGGTCTTCAGACACTCTGAACAGTGGTACGGCCTCTCTCCTGTGTGAGTACGCATGTGTTGGATCAGCTGGCCTGAGTTGGAGAATCTCCTTCCACAGTCAGAGGCGGAGCAGGGGTACGGCTTCTCTCCTGTGTGAGTCCTGTGGTGTATCTGTAGGTGTTCTAGCTTGGAGAAACTCTTGCCGCACTCTGTGAAAGTGCAATGGAATGGCTTCTCTCCTGTGTGTGTTCTCTGGTGCTTGGCCAGGCCTCCTGGCTGACTGAAGCTCTTGCCACAGACCAGACAGTGGTACGGTCTCTCTCCTGTGTGGATCACCTGGTGACTCCTCAGGTTGCCAGAGTGACTGAAGCTCCGCCCACACTCAGAGCAGTGATACGGCCTCTCTCCTGTGTGAGTACGCATGTGTCTCCGCAGGGTTGATGAGTTGTAGAAATACTTCCCACAGGCTAAGCAAGGGTAGTTGGTTTCAGTGGTGTGACCCTGCTGATTCTCCTGGAGGGATTCTGAAGGGTCTATAGCCTGGTCTGTACAGCCACCTGCAGGACAGAACAGCATTACTTTAGAAAATGTTTTCATAGTGCTGTATTCAAATGTAGGATATTTTATTCGTTTTAAACTTTACGGAATTTCATGTATTGTTTTTTTTTGTATAAACAATTCATCTTTAAACACAAAACAACAACCAACATACAGTACCAGTCAAAAGTGAAGACATCAAAACCATGAAATAACACATATATGGAATCATGTAGTAACCAAAAAAAGTGTTAAACAAATAAAAATATATTTTATATTTGAGATTCTTCAAAGTAGCCACCCTTTGCCTTGATGACAGCTTTGAAAGTTTCTTCAAGTGCAGTCGCAAAAACCATCAAGCACTATGATGAAACTGGCTCTCATGAAGAACGCCACAGGATAGGAAGACCCAGAGTTACCTCTGCTGCAGAGGATAAGTTCATTAGAGTTACAAGCCTCAGAAATTGCATGTGTCTTCAAGTAACAGACACATCTCAACATCAACATGTTCAGAGGAGACTGAGTGAATCAGGCCTTCATGGTTGAATTGCTGCAAAGAAACCACTACTAAAGGACACCGATAAGAAGATGAGACTTGCTTGGGCCAAGAAACACGAGCAATGAAGATTAGACCGGTGGAATTCTGTCCTTTGGTCTGATGAGTGTCTCTGTGAGACGCAGAGTAGGTGAATGGATGGCCTTTGTATGTGTGGTTCCCACRGTGAAGCATGGAGGAGGAGGTGTGATGGTGCTTTAATGGTGACACTGTCTGGTTTAATTTAGAAGGGACTCTTAACCAGCATGGCTACCACAGCATTCAGCAGGGATACGCCATCCCATCTGGTTTGCGCTTAGTGGGACTATCATTTGTTTTTCAACAAGACAATGACCCAACACACCTCCAGGCTGTGTAAGGGCTATTTGACCAAGAAGGAGAGTGATGGAGTGATGCATCAGATGACCTGGCCTCCACAATCACCCGACCTCAACCCAAATGAGATGGTTTGGGATGAGTTGGACCGCAGAGTGAAGGAAAAGCAGCCAACAAGTGCTCAGCATATGTGGGAACTCCTTCAAGACTGTTGAAAAAGCATTCCTCATGAAGCTGGTTGAGAGAATACCAAGAGTGTGCAAAGTTGTCGTCAAAGCAAAGGGTGTCTACTTTGAAGAATCTCAAAAATAACATTTTAATTTGTTTAACACTTTTTTGGTTACTACATGATTCCATATGTGTTATTTCATAGTTTTGATGTCTTCACTATTATTCTACAATGTAGAAAATAGTACAAATAAAGAAAAACTCTTGAATGAGTCGGTGTGTCAACTTTTGACTGGTCCTGTATTAAACAAGAAAACACGAATACAAAACACAAATCCATAGGGATGTTTTCCTGATAAATGATCTGTGATTTCATGATATTCTGTTATGTGCCCTTAAGGAAACACAGGAATTGTTCCCATCTCTTCTTGGAGTCTGTAATATTTTTCTACGGCCTCTTTGCCAACATGATTTCATACAATGTTGTTTTTATCAATGTATTTATCCATTCCGTCAACACGGGGTAGGCCGTCATTGTAAAATAAGAATTTGTTCTTAACTGACTTGCCTAGTTTAAATAAAGGTTAAATAAAAAAACAAATGGCTCAGAGCTTTTCCAATGTTTCAGGGCCAGCCTTAACACAATACCTCAACATAATATTATACAGTCTGTCTGGTTACTCCCTCTTATTTCAGATGTCAACAGACAGCTTTGGTGACCTACAGTAGGCACCTGGGAACCAAGGCCATCTCCCATGCACTATAAGGCTTTGTCCCATAGGGGGTGCACAACCGGGCTTTCCCACAATGCATCTAGGAGGGTTCCTTTTGCCCCTTCACATCATGAACCTTACAGGAGGGAATCAAATCTATGACAAACATTTCATTGTATACCTTCTCTGACAATATCTGAGATAATATACACCCTCATCCTCTTATTTGGCGATTTGGACCAAAACCCATATCACAATAAATTGACTGAATTATCACAATAATGAWAKATTGAACAATATGTTTATAAAATTAATAAGGATCAGTTACTTTCTTTTTATTTTAAAATCCTACTACTTTTAATGTTATTTGTCCTGTTAGTAGCAGACTTTGGCTTTTCAAACCTTCCTCTAGTATAGGCTACTATCGTTGTTATCGATATCAGTAAAATGTCCTCGATAAAATGGTCTCTTTGGACAGTGTCGATATTTTCGGTTTATCATCCCGGCTCTACTTCTTATGTCACATTGTCCCTCTGCCACAATTCAGGTTCACATGATTAACCTTTAACAGCATTGTAACATACAAAGGCTGATTGTACAAGGCTTGGTAATGAAAATACATCTTCTACAACATTGTTGCCTTTTGACATAATGGCACCACATAGTGTTGACAAAGCTTTTAATTAGCATGTATAACACTATCACACACTTTATACAAAAAATATCTCCATGTACACTGTTCCCCAGACACTCCTCATGTCCCCCTCCTCCATGTACACTGTTCCCCAGACACTCCTCAGTCCCCCTCCTCTCCATTGTACACTGTTCCCCAGACACTCCCATGTCCCCCCTCTCCTCTCCATGTACACTGTTCCCCAGACACTCCTCATGTCCCCCCTCCTCTCCATGTACACTGTTCCCAGAACACTCCTCATGTCCCCCCTCCTCTCTCTCCATGTACACTGTCCCCAGACACTCCTCATGTCCCCCTCCCTCCTCTCATGTACACTGTTCCCCAGACACTCTCATGTTCCCCCTCTCTCCATGTACACTGTTCCCCAGACACCTCATGTCCCCTCCTCTCCATGTACACTGTTCCCCAGACACTCCTCATGTCCCCCCCCTCTCCTCCTCATGTACACTGTTCCCCAGACACTCCTCATGTCCCCCCTCCCCTCCTCTCCAATGACACGTTCCCCAGACACTCCTCATGTCCCCCCTCCTCTCTCTCCATGTACACGTTCCCAGACACTCCTCATTTCCCCCTCCTCTTCATGGTACACTTTCCCCAGACACTCCTAATGTCCCCTGCTCCTCTCCATGTACACTGTTCCCAGACTCCTCATGTCCCCTCCTCTCCATGTACACTGTTCCCAGACACTCCTCATGTCCCCCTCCCCTCCTCTCCATGTACACTGTTCCCCAGACACTCTCATGTCCCCGCCTCCTCTCCTCTCCATGTACACTGTTCCCCAGACACTCTCATGTCCCCCCTCCTCTCCATGTCACTGGTTCCCGACCACTCCTCATGTCCCCCTCCTCTCCATGTACACTGTTCCCAGACACTCCTCATGTCCCCCCCCTCTCTCTCCATGTACACTGTTCCCCAGACACTCCTCATGTCCCCCCTCCCCTCCTCTCCATGTACACTGTCTCCCAGGACACTCCTCATGTCCCCTCCTCTGACATGTACACTGTTCCCCAGACACTCCTCTGTCCCCCTCCTCTCCATGTACATGTTCCCAGACACTCCTCATGTCCCCCCTTCTCATGTACACTGTTCCCAGACACTCTCTCATGTCCCCCCTCCCTCCTCTCCATGTACACTGTTCCCAGGACACTCCTCATTTCCCCCTCCTCTCCTCTCCATGTACACTGTTCCCCAGACACTCCTCATGTCCCCCCCCCTCCTCTCCATGTACACTGTTCCCAGACACTCCTCATGTCCCCTCCTCTCTCTCCATTTGACACTGTTCCCAGACACTCCTCAATGTCCCCCCTGCCTCTCCATGTACACTGTTCCCCAGACACTCTAATGTCCCCCTCCTCCCATGTACACTGTTCCCCAGACACTCCTCATGTCCCCTCCCTCCCCTCTCCTCATGTCTCCATCTCTTCTCCTCCACTCCACCAGCCTCCTCTCCTCTCCTCTCCCTCCCCCTCCTCCTCTCCCTCTCCTCTCCTCCCTCTCCTCATGTCCCTCCTCTCCTCCCCTCCCCCCTCCTCTCCTCCCTCTCCTCTCCCCTCTCCTCTTCTCCTCCACCAGGTCCTCCTTCCTCTTCCCTCCTCCTCTCCTCTCCTCCACTCCACCAGGTCCTCCTCTCCTCTCCTCCCTCTCTTCCTCCCTCACCAGCTCCTCCCTCTCCCCTCTCCTCTCTCCACTCCACCAGGTCCTCGCTCCTCCCCTCTTCTCCTCCACTCCACCAGCATCCTCCTCTCTCCCCTCTCCACCAGGCTCTCCTCTCTCTTCCTCTCCTTCCCCTCTTCTCCTCCACTCCACAGCTCCTTCCTCTCCTCCCCTCCCCTCCTCCTCTTCCTCTCCTCCTCCCCGGGTCCTATAGCTGATTTCATGGATGAACTCTCACCCAACCTAATATTTTGTAACTTACACTCTGACACATTTTCTTCCATAAACACTTGTTTACAGTCTGTTAGGTTATTTACATGTCTGTCTCGTCTGTTCTCAGCAGACACTTTAGTACTTTCAGAAGCAAGAATAAAGGTTTATTAGTGGGAAAAGTGTTCTCTGTTGTCATTTCATCTCAAGTGTTTCTAATGCATTTCCTTGGACATCAAGTCCGTAGAGAAGAGCTTGTGAGCCACCAGACCTTACAGGCTGACACGTAGAGAAGAGCTGTGGCCACAGACCTTACAGGCTGACAACGTAGAGAGAAGCTGTGAGCCACAGACCTACAGGCTGACAACGTAGAGAAGAGCTGTGAGCCACAGACCTTACAGGCTGACAACGAGAGAAGAGCTGTGAGCCACAGAACTTACAGCTGGACAACGAAGAAAAAGCTGTGAGCCACAAGACCTTCAGGCTTTCTTCTACTGATGGTGAAGTTCAATCTAATCTAAATTACTGCACTGAGACGTCCAGAAAATCAGGTTTCAATTTATTAACAAGATTAAAACTCTACATTTATAGTACAAGTACTTTTCGTTCACAGTGCGTCCATTAGAGGAGTGTGTGTGACGCAGTCAAACAAAGGCCTGTTTCTGATTGGCTGGCCTTGGGTTGAGTTGTCCTCTTTCTAACCCTGGCTTTTTGCCATGCAACGTCCGGGGGGGTTGGCGGGTTGTCAGCAAAGTGTGATGAATGGAATGCTGACTGCAAGCCAGGCCTAATCGCCCAACATCAGTGTCCACCTCACTAATGCCTGGTGAATGGAACAAATCCCTGCAGAAATGTTCCAACATCTAGTGGAAAGCCTTCCCAGAAGAGTGAGGCTGTTATAGCAGCAATGTTCCAACATCTAGTGGAAAGCTTCTCCAGAAGAGTGGAGGCTGTTATAGCAGCAATGTTCCAACATCTAGTGGAAAAGCCTTCCAGAATATGGAGCTGTATAGCAGCAATGTTCCAACATCTAGTAGAAAGCCTTCCCAGAAGAGTGGAGGGCTGTTATAGCAGCAATGTTCCGAACATCTAGTGGAAAGCCTTCCCAGAAGAGTGGAGGCTGTATAGCAAGCAATGTTCCAACATCTAGTGGAAAGCCTTCCCAGAAGAGTGGGGCTGTTATAGCAGCATGTTCCAACATCTAGGAAAGCCTTCCCAGAAGAGTGGACTGTTATAGCAGCAATTTTCCAACATCTAGTGGAAAGCTTCCCAGAAGAGTGGAGGCTGTTATAGCAGACAATGTTCCAACATCTAGTGGGAAACCTTCCCAGAGAGTGGAGGCTGTTTATAGCAGCATGTTCCAACATCTAGTGGAAAGCCTTCCCAGAAGAGTGGAGGCTGTTATAGCAGCAATGTCCATCATCTAGTAGAAGCCTTTCCAGAAGAGTGGAGCTGTTAGCAGCAATGTTCCCACATCTAGTGGAAAGCCTTCCAGAAGGGAGGCGTTTATAGCAGCAAAGGGGCCCATCATTTGGAATGAGATGTTCAACGAGCAGGTGTCCCAAACTTATTCTGGTCATTTAGGATCTCTGTTGACTGATGAGCTTCATCTTGGAAGACAGGTGGTTGTGGGAGGGTCCTTAGCCTTTTCAGGGGTACACTCGATTGGACGACAGAATCCTCATCGAAGCATAATGCCAAATGCATTCTCTGACTACGAGACGGAAGTGGTGATGGTTCAAGGTACGCCCAGGTTTATGAGAAACCTGTGAATGAGAGGATAATATGGCAGATACATGTCTGAGATGCATTTATATTATTATTTTAAAATATAAAAAATATACAATTTCCAAGAAACCATATTCCTAAGCCTTGAAATGGCATTTCTCATAGAGGTGCATATATGCAGTAACAAGGGAAATTAGAAACAGGTGACATTGATTGTAACATTCTATAATCAACATACCTGGATGAGGGCGCGTGAGTTCTCATGTGGAGGGAAAGCTGCATCTCCCAGGGAAACACGAGGAAGTGTCGTTGTGGTACTGGTTGGACTGGTGTGTACTGGTGGTGTGGTGGTACTGGGTGTTGGTACTGGTGGTGGTACTGGTGGTGGTACTGGTGGTGGTACTGGTGGTGGTATGGTGGCTGGGTGGTACTGGTGGTGGTCTGGTGGTGGTACTGGTGGTGTACTGTGTGGTGGTACTGGTGGTGGTACGGTGGTGGTACTGGTGGTGTGGTGTGGTTGGTACTGGTGGTGGTACTGGTGTGGTACTGGTGGTGGTACTGGTGGTGTACTGGTGGTGGCTGGTGTGGTACTGTGGTGGTGGTGGTTACGGTGGTGGTGGTACTGTGGTGGTACTGGTGGTGGACTGGTGGTGGTACTGGGGTGGTACGGCAGGACAGCTGGCGGTGGTAAATCAAGGGTCTTCTGCAGCAGTTTAGACCCAAAATAATTATTGAATGCCTCCACCATTACTCTAGTCGCTGACGCCCTACATCCACACATTACCTGTCGACCTTACGCCCCTACATCCCACCATTACTCTGTCGACCTGTACGCCCCTACATCACCATCACTCTGTCGACCTTACGCCCCTCATCCACCATTACTCTGTCGACCTTACGCCCTACATCCACCATTACTCTGTCGACCTTACGCCCTACATCCACCATCACTCTGTCGCTCTACGCCCTACATCCACCATACTCTGTCGACCTTACGCCCTACATCCACATTCTCTGTCGCCTTACGCCCTACATCCACCATGCTCTGTCGGCCTTACGCCCCTACATCCACCATCGCTCGTCGGCCTACGCCCCTACATCCACCATTGCTCTGTCGGCCTTACGCCCTAATCCACATCGCTTGTCGGCTTCGCCCCTAATCACCATTACTTCTGTCGGCCTTACGCCCCTACAATCACCA
>NW_019944758.1:0-18742 GCF_002910315.2 Salvelinus sp. IW2-2015 | reverse complement strand
TCTGTCGGCCTTACGCCCCTACATCCACCATCGCTCTGTCGGCCTTACGCCCCTACATCCACCATCGCTCTGTCGGCCTTACGCCCCTACATCCACCATTACGAACCTGTAGCGGGCATCTTCTCTGTCTACGTATCTATGGATGGATGGAGAGACATGGAGAGGTGGGGGGACATGAGCCTATTATGTGTGCTGCTAGGTACATCAAATCTAGTAGATCCCTAGTATATCAAATCAAAACTTTATTTGTCACATGCGCTGAATACAATAAGTGTAGACCTTACCGTGAAATGTTTACTTACAAGCCCTTAACCAACAGTTCAGGAAGAGTTAAGAAAATATTTACCAAGTAGACTAAAATAAAAAGTAATAATAAAAAGTAACACAATAAGAATAACGAGGCTATATACAGGGGGTACTGATACCGACTCAGTATGCGGGGATACAGGTTAGAGGTAATTTGTACATGTAGGTAGGGGTGAAGTGACTATGCATAGATAATAAAACAGCAAGTAGCAGCAGTGTACAAAAGGGAGGGCGATGGGGGGTCAGTGTAAATTGTCCAGTGGCGATTTAATGAATTGTTCTGAAGTCTTACGGCCTGGGGATAGAAGCTGTTAAGGAGCCTTTTGGTCCTAGACTTGGCGCTCCGGTACCGCTTGCCGTGCAGCAGCAGAGAAAAACAGTCTATGACTTGGGTGACTGGAGTCTCTGACAATTTTATGGGCTTTCCTCTGATACCGCCTATTATATACTGTAGGTCCTGGATGGCAGGAAGCTTGGTCCTAGTGATGGGCCGTACGCACTACCCTCTGTAGTGCCTTGCGGTCAGATGCAGAGAAGTTGCCATACCAGGCGGTGACGCAACCGGTCAGGATGCTCTCGATGTTGCAGCTGTAGAACCTTTTGAGGATCTGGGGACCCATGCCAAATGTTTTCAGTCTCCTGAGGGTGAAAAGGTTTTGTCGTGCCCTCTTCACGACTGTCTTGGTGTGTTTGGACCATGATAGTTTGTTGATGATGTGGACACCAAGGAACTTGAAACTCTCAACCCGCTCCACTACAGCCCGTTGATGTTAATGGGGGCCTGTTTGGCCCGCCTTTTCCTGTACTCAACTATCACCTCCTTCTTCTTGCTCACGTTGAGGGAGAGGTTGTTGTCCTGGCACCACACTGCCAGGTCTCTGACCTCCCTATAGGCCGTCTCATCATTGTCGGTGATCAGGCCAACCACTGTTGTCGTCAGCAAACTTAATGATGGTGTTGGAGTCGTGTTTGGCCACGCAGTCATGGGTGAAATGGGAGTACAGAAGGGGACTAAGTACACACCCCTGAGGGGCCCCAGTTTTAAGGATCAGCGTGGCAGAACTGTTGTTGCCTACTCTTACCACTTGGGGGCGGCCCGTCAGGAGGTCCAGGATCCAGATGCAGAGGGAGGTGTTTAGTCCTAGAGTCCTTAGCTTAGAAATGAGCTTCGTGGGCACTAATCTGTCTGGCCCAGCGGCCTTGTGAATGTTGACCTGTTTAAAGGTTTTGTTCACATCGGTTACTGAGAGCGTTATCACACAGTTATTCAGAACAGCTGGTGCTCTCGTGCATGCTTCAGTGTTGCTTGCCTCGAAGTGAGCATAAAAGGCATTTAGCTTGCCTGATAGGCTCGCGTAACTGGGCAGCTCGTGTCTTAGTTTCCCTTTGTAGACCATAATAGTTTTCAAGCCCTGCCACATCCAACGAATCCCCAGCCACTAGGAGCGCCGCTTCTGGGTGAGCATTTTCTTCTTTGCTTATGGCCTTATAGAGTTGGTTGAGAGCGGTCTTAGTGCCAGCATCGGTCTGTGGTGGTAAATAGACGGCTACAAATAATATAGATGAGCACTCTCTTGGTAGATATGTGGTCTATAGCTTATCATGAGTATTCTACCTCAGGAGAGCAATACCTTGAGACTTCTTTAATATTAGACATCGTGCACCAGCTGTTATTGACAAATAGACACACACCCCCACCCCTCGTCTTACCAGAGGTAAGTTCTGCCAGTTCATGGAAAATCCCGCTAGATCTATATTGTCCGTATCTTTGATCAACCACGTCTCGGTGAAACATAAGATGTTACAGTTTTTAATGTCCCGTGGGTAGGATAATCTTAAATTGTAGGTCATCACTTTTATTTTCCAATGATTGCACGTTAGCAAGAAGAACGGATGGCAGTGGGAGAATACTCGCTCGCAAAAGGCGGGGGTCTGGGCCTGTTCCAGTGAAAGCAGGATATCCTTCTCGTCTGACTCGTTAGAGGAAAATGTTTCTTCTAGTCCGTGGTGAGTAATCGCTGTTCTGATGTCCAAAAGTTATTTTCGGTCATAAGAAACGGAAGCAGCAACATTATGTATAAAATAAGTTTAAAAAATAAGTTAAACAAAATACAAAAAAATTAACAAAATAGCACAATTGGTTGGGAGAATGTAAAACGTCAGCCATATTCTTTGGCGCCATCTTAGTCTTTAGATGTGTTGCTAGGTACCTCAAATCTAGTAGATCCCTATTATGCGTGTTGCTAGGTACATCAAACAGAGATGCTCGTTCTAGGTCCCAAGATCAAAGAGATCTTCTGTTGAATCTGACAATTAATCTTGATGGTTGTACAGTCGTCTCAAATAAAACTGTGAAGAACCTCGGCGTTACTCTGGACCCTGATCTCTTTTTTAACGAACATATCAGGAGCTGTCTCTTATACACATCTAGATGTGTATAAGAGACAGGGTTGGGAGAATGTAAAACGTCAGCCATATTCTTTGGCGCCATCTTAGTCTTTAGATGTGTTGCTAGGTACCTCAAATCTAGTAGATCCCTATTATGCGTGTTGCTAGGTACATCAAACAGAGATGCTCGTTCTAGGTCCCAAGATCAAAGAGATCTTCTGTTGAATCTGACAATTAATCTTGATGGTTGTACAGTCGTCTCAAATAAAACTGTGAAGAACCTCGGCGTTACTCTGGACCCTGATCTCTRTTTTAACGAACATATCAAGACTGTTACAAGGACAGCTTTTTTCCATCTACGTAACATAGCAAAAATCTGACATTTTCTGGCCAAAAATGATTCAGAAAAATGTATCCATGCTTTTGTCACTTCTAGGTTAGACTACTGCAATGCTCTACTTTCCGGCTACCCGGAAAAAGCACAAAATAAACTTCAGTTACTGCTAAATACGGCTGCTAGAATCTTGACTAGAACCCCAAAATTTGATCATATTACTCCAGTGTTAGCCTCTCTACACTGGCTTCCTGTGAAGGCAAGGGCTGATTTCAAGGTTTTACTGCTAACCTACAAAGCATTACATGGGCTTGCTCCTACCTCTCTTTCCGATTTGGTCCTGCCGTACATACCTACACGTACGCTACGGTCACAAGACGCAGGCCTCCTTACTGTCCCTAGAATTTCTAAYCAAACAGRTGGAGGCAGGGCTTTCTCCTATAGAGCTCKATTTTTATGGAATGGTCTGCCTACCCATGTGAGAGACGCAAACTCAGTCTTTATTGAAGACTCATCTCTTCAGTAGGTCTTATGATTGAGTGTAGTCTGGCCCAGGAGTGTGAAGGTGAACGGAAAGGCTCTGAGCAACGAACCGCCCTTGCGTCTCTCCTGGCCGGTACCCCTCTCCCACTGGATTCTCTGCCTCTAACCCTATTATTGGGGCTGAGTCACTGGCTTACTGGTGCCTTCCATGCCGTTCCTAAGAGGGGCGTCCATGAGTGGGTTGAGTCACTGACGTGACCTTCCTGTCCGGGTTGGCGCCCCCTTTGGGTTGTGCCGTGGTTAGATATCTCTCTAGTGGTGCGGGGCTGTGCTTTGGCAAGTGGTGGGTTTATAATCACTGCCATGTTGGCAGTCCCGGTGTAAAGTCGGACAGGGCCACAGTGTCTCCCGACCCCTCCTGTCTCAGCTCCAATATTTATGCTGCAGTAGTTTGTGCTCCTCGGGGGCTAGGGTCAGTCTGTTATATCTGGAGTATTCCTGTCTTATCGTGTCCCTGTGTAATTTAAGTATGCTCTCGTCTTAATCTCTCTTTCTGACGGACTGAAGCCCTAGGACCATGCCTCAGACACCTGGCCTGATGACTCCTTGCTGTCCCCAGTCCACCTGCGTGCTGCTGCTCCAGTTTCAACTGTTCTGCCTGGGCTATGACCCGACCTTGTCAGCTCGACGTGCTACCTGTCCCAGACCTGCTGTTTTCAACTCTCCAGAGACCGCAGGAGCGGTAGAGATACTCAACTGGCATTTACTCCTGAGGTGCTGACCTGTTGCACCCTCGAAAACTACTGTGATTATTATTATTTGACCCTGCTGGTCATCTATGAACATCTTGGCCATGTTCTGTTATAATCTCCACCCGGCACAGCCAGAAGAGGACTGGCCACCCCTCATAGCCTGGTTCCTCTCTAGGTTTCTTCCTAGGTTCTGGCCTTTTTAGGGAGTTTTTCCTAGCCACCATGCTTCTACACCTGCATTGCTTGCTGTTTGGGGTTTTAGGCTGGGCTTTATAAATACATTTGATTGATTGATAGTAGATCCCTATTATAAGTGTTGCTATGTACATCAAATCTAGTAGATCCCGGGCAATTKGCACAACTTCCATTARCTCGCCYGTCAAGTGTCTCTCTGTGTACACTACTATATCACAGATTGAACAATGAGACAGATATTTCACCGGATGTATAGATGTCAAGCATCTGCGGCCAGTGAAGACGAACGAGATGGATTTTGACCTAGATTCTGCACATTTTCTCATCAATTAAACATTTGATGTCAATACAGTTCTGTTCCCAAAACTAGAATATGTTATGAACAGAGTAGACTACGTTTTGTAGACTTTACCATTTGAAAATGTTTTTAAAAATAGCGTTGCTTAGGAGGAGTGCAAAAGAGAATTGAGTTATAGCGCACATCAGAGTAGGCGTTCCCTAACGGAAATATGCAGATGCATGCCAGAACACGCCAATAGGATCTCTTTGGCTRGTGCTTGGCTCTGCCCACAATGACTAATTTGTTCCCTTTGGAAACGACAGTATGTAGTCTATCTTGGTTTAGTTATAAAAATCTTTGTTTATATTCTCCAGCGCGTTTCTTCCTTGTTTGGTTGTTGTCACTTCCTTGTTTGGCCGAAGATGGCTATTACCAGCTCACCGCCCTCTACTGTTCATGGGTAAAACTGCCGCTTCCCCCCTTATTTTTTTGTTTTTCAAGCGAACGTCAATTTAGGGACCATGCGAGTACACTCGTTCGGTTCGCCTAGCCGCCACCGGCTTTAGTGCCTACTAAAATACGCCATAACTATTTCTCTCTCTTATCACCCAATCAGACTTACCGACTTCTCCTAGGTGACACGGTACCTCTTCTTGTTCCTCTTTCACACACCAGGACAGCCCTATTTTAAACAGAATAAAAACACATAGGCTATAACAATAAATAATATCACAAGAACATACAMTTTAGCTACATGGATCCATCAAAACTTACTTGGTTCAGCTAAATAATCCACTACCTCTCCCTCTTCATCCTTCACCACAACGTTGATCCCGAGTACCGGATCAGAGTCCACTGGGTTGATTGATACCATCTCTGCTGTAGCTAGTTCTGTGTTTTTACCATCTATGGTACTAGGCTAGCTAGCTATCTGTCAACGGTTAGTTATGGTAGCTGATAAACTACACGAATTTCACAGTCCCATGTAGACCGAAAACCAATGGCTATACCTAAATCAGACTTTCTACAAACAGCTAGCTACTTGAAAGACTAGTTACTTGTTATGTTGTTGCTAAAAACTTTCCTCTCCTCTTTTCTTACCGGACCAAATTTTAAGACACACCCTAAGCGCAGTGCATTGTGGTAAACGCAGTTTTAAATGTTGGTMCGTACCAACTGAGAAAGTACATTTTAAAAAGTCGTAAAAACATAAACTAGCTTTTCACTGCTAACTAAAACGTAAACGAATAGGTCTCTACAGTTTCATATAGTGGTCACTATCTCTTTATATCGTTTAATAGTTCCCGCCACGCATGATATAAACTTCTAAAAAGTCCCCCACACCCCCCCTTCCTTTCTGAACAAGTACTGTTCGTCCATCCTAACCACTTCTTTTGGCTCATCGGATTACAGCAGGGTACACGCCGGCAACTCCGACTCAACTATAAAACCTCGATAAAAAACACAGTGAGTCAAACTAACTGATTATTTTACACCTCCAGGTATCTATAGTTGAAGTTAATGTTCTTTTAGTCAGAAAACACGTTAAACGGGGAATATTTAATTGCACGTGGCCGAATAATCAGCAACTTTCGGCATGCCAAACTTCATCTGAAGTTACCTAGCAGAGTTTCCCCCTGCCACACATCAAACCACAACTCCGAGACGCCAACGCACAGCTGCAATTGACTCCGCTAGTTACTTGCACGGACTTGCTCGTTGGTAACTAGTAATGTCCTTTCAAGGGGAAAACAAAACGTTTGCATGACAATCAAGTGCAATGTGAAATTGAACAAAGCTGTTTTATCCTGAATTGTTTCAAACTTATTTTATGTAATGTCTGTCATGAGAAACTGAACACCAGATGTACCATGCTGCTATAGGACACCATGAACACTAGACATGTACCATGCTGCTATAGGAAACCATGAACACTAGACATGTACCATGCTGCTTAGGAAACCATGAACACTAGACATGTACCATGCTGCTATAGGAAACCATGAACACTAGACATGTACCATGCTGCTATAGGAACCATGAACACTAGACATGTACCATGCTGCTATAGGAAACCATGAACACTAGACATGTACCATGCTGCTATAAGAACACCATGAACACTAGACATGTACCATGCTGCTATAGGAACCAGAACACTAGACATGTACCATGCTGCTATAGGAAACCATGAACACTAGACATGTACCATGCTGCTATAGGAAACCATGAACACTAGACATTACCATGCTGCTATAGGAAACCATGAACACTAGACATGTACCATGCTGCTATAGGAAACCATGAACACTAGACCTGTACCATTGCTGCTATAGGAAACCATGAACACTCAGACATGTACCATTGCCTATAGGAAACCATGAACACTAGACATGTACCATGCTTGCTATGGAAACCATGAACAATAGACATGTACCATGCTGCTATAGGAAACCATGAACACTAGACATGTACCATGCGCTATAGGAAACCATGAACACTAGACATTACCATGCTGCTATAGGAAACCATGAACACTAGACATGTACCATGCTGCTATAGGACACCATGAACACTAGACATGTACCATGCTGCTATAGGAAACCATGAACACTAGATGGGTGATTCTCATGAAACTGGCACCATAATGCCTCTTGGATCACTGAGATTAGGATCTGTATTGATCTAGTTCATAATTATTATGTTTATTGATCTGATACTTTGCATTTTACCACCATGTCCACAACTTCCAACCGTTTTCAGAGTCCAAAAAAGGTAATAAATCCATGTCTAATATTTGTTTTACATTGTTCACCTAATGAAAAGGCCCGAGTTAAATGTAACGGATGTGAAATGGCTAGCTAGTTAGCGGGTACGCGCTAATAGCGTTACAATCAGTTACGTCACTTGCTCTGAAACCTAGAAGTAGTGTTTCCCCTTGCTCTGCAAGGGCCGCGGCTTTTGTGGAGCGATGGGTAACGATGGGTAACGACGCTTCGTGGGTGTCAGTTGTTGTGTGCAGAGGGTCCCTGGTTCGCGCCCGGGTCGGGGCTAAAGTCTAAAGTTATACTGTTACATAAACGGAGCACTGAAAGCAAATATATTTCAAATGTATTTAGCAATTTCTCAAAACAATTTTTCCGATTCTTGTTTGTTGTCATTATTACTTGTGTATTAATGTTATTTTATGTACTCATATTTGGGATAAAGAACAAAAGGCACACCATCAGATTAAGCCAAAATTACTGAAGTATAGGTTTTATTTTTCTAAATATTGGTGCGCTACGTTAATGATATGCAGGTTTCAGAGATTAGTGTTCCATAGTTTGCTATTGAAAAACTGATCTCTTAGAGATTCCGTAACCCAAACTATCACTTGTTAATCCCAAATGATTTGCATAATGCTAAAATCGAATCAAATTATATTTGTCACATGCGCCGAATACAACAGGTGAAATGAAATGTGAAACGCTTAACTACAAGCCCTTAACCAACGATACAGTTTTAAGACAATACCTTAAAAAAAWATATATTTATATTTTAAGTAAGAGATGAAAAATAAATAATTACATAGCAGCAGTAAATCACAATAGCGGGGCTATATCCAGGTGGTACCGCTACAGAGTCAATGTGAGGGGGCACCGGTGTCAAGGTGTTTGAGATAATTATTTGAGATAAATCACTGATCTTAATGCAATTGACAAACGCCCCTTATTTTAGCGTAACTAGAGGTACTGTAATTCCGTGTATTTTCAAAGTGGACTTGGTGCCACTGAACACGCCGATTGGCACGTGTTTTTCTGTCGCTCATTAGAAAAACAAGACTTCAGTTTAGGTGTATTTCCTGACCGATTTCAGCGTGATGATTTTCATCCCACACGAAGCATATTTCACTTCCTCCAAATCCCCAGAAGGAATCAAAGATGACAAACGCAATCTGTAATTAATTAGACGTTTTTGCCGAGGAGGTCTTAGTCACGCAATTTGACATCAAACTAACGCGTTTGGTGCAGTATTTCTCACGTAAAATATATGTGACGTGTTGTCTTGTGTGAACACAGTCGGCGCTGATTGGCAGGTCTGCCTCGCCGTCTATTGGATAGAGAGCAATCAACGCAGCTGTTCACCCCACGTTAGTTGGCAAACGGACATCATCCAAACACCACCTCCATTTACCTGTTGTGACGCACAGATATTCTCTGTTTTAGACCAGACTGACATTATGACAAGTTATCATATTTACACTTTGTAGTCAATTTTGACCCTAGAATAAATGTTTCTGACTCAATGCAACAGACTGTTTTCAAAGGGATTTGTTGCTTTTTAAAGGCAGTCACTCTTTAGGCATGAAGTGACTTAAAAAATAAAAACATAATTCTCCAAACTCATTAATATTGGTCTATTAGGATGTGGATATGTGTGTTTSTAYGGTATTTTATATGTATTTATCACCCTTGGATTTTATTCATTTTATTGTTACAAAGTGGAATTAAAATMAATTTAATTGTCATTTTTTAAAGGTTAATGAAAATAAAACAGGAATATTCCTTGATTTGATAAGTTATTCACCACCGAGTCKATACKTGTTYGAACGCCTTTGGCAGCGATTACAGCTGTGAGTCTTTTGGGGTGTGTCTCTAAGAGCTTTCCACACCTGGATTGTACAATATTTGCCCATTTTATTCTTGAAAACAATTCTTCAAGCTCTGTCAAGGTGTTGAGGATCATGGCAGACATCAATTTTCAAGTCTTGTCATAGATTTTCAAGCAGATTTAAGTGAAAACTGTAACATGGCCATTCTGGAGTATTCACTGTCTTCATGGTGTTGTATGTTATTGTCCTGCTGAAAGGTGAACTAATCTCCCAGTGTCTGGTGGAAAGCAGACAAACAGGTTTTCCTCTAGGATGTTGCCTGTCCTTTATCTCCCAGTGTCTGGTGTAAAGCAGACAAACAGATTTTCCTCTAGGAGTTTCCCTGTGCTCCATTCTGTTTATTTTTATATATTAATAATACCCTGTCAATCATACCATGATGCAGCCACCACTATGCTTCACATCCAATATGTATTGGATTTGCCCAGACATAACATTTGTGTTCAGGACATAAAGTGAATTGCTTTGCCAAGTCTTTTGCGGGATTAAGTGACTTGTTGCAAACAAGATGCATGTTTTTGGAATATTTTTTATTCGGTCAAGCTTCCTCCTTTTCACTCTGTCATTTAGGTTAGTATTGTAGAGTAACTACAATGTTGTTGATCCATCCTCAGTTTCCTCTTATCACAGCCATTCAACTCTGTAACTGTATTAAAGTCACCATTGGCCTCATGGTGAAATCCCTGAACGGGTTTCCTTTCTCTCCGGCAACTGAGTTAGGAAGGACGCCTGTATCTTTGTAGTGTCTGGGTGTATTGTGACCCCATCCACAGTATAATTAATAACTTCAACATCCTATTATGTGACTTGTTTACTCCTAAAAAAATAAAACCATGAAATGTTTTAAGTATTCAACCACTGTTAAGGCTTGCCATAACAAAGGGGTTGAATACATAAGAAATGTCATCTTTTAATTGTAATTAATTTTGAAAAACGTAATTCAACTTCCACATTATGGGGTGTGTAGGTCAGTGACATGCTAGAGGAAAGAACAGATACTCATCTCTGAGCCTCTCAGTTATTGCCAAAATGTCACGTTTTCTTAACTGTAAATGCAGCTGTAATGTTATGGATTCCTATTTTTAAGGTGTCCCAATCAAAAACGCATATTTTGTCCAATGCGTAAAATAATGKTAATTGTGTAGAGACTCCTCTTAGAAAACCAACAGTCCAAACCTCATGTCTCTATCATAATCTGTTCAAAACATATTGGAGTTTTGAAGGATGGTCAAAATTAGTGACTACATCAACGTCCAGAGGAACAAAGTGGTCATGAATCAGGAAAATAGCATGGCGTCAGCTAGATGCTAGGAGAGAATGAAGGCTACCTGACAGGCTCACCATTCAACTCAACTTCTCCAATCCACAGGACATAACTATATAGAGGTACCGTGGACAAAAATAGAAATACAACAATTTCAAACATTTTACTGAGTTACAGTTCAAATCAGTCAATTGAAATAAATTCATTAGGCCCTAATCTATGGATTTCACATGACTGGGAATACAGATCTGCATCTGTTAGTTACAGATACCTTAAAAAATAAGGTAGGGGCGTGGATCAGAAAACCAGTCAGTATCTGACCACCATTTGCCTCATGAAAACCAGTCCGTATCTGGTTTGACCACCATTTGCCTCATGCAGCATGACACATCTCCTTCACATAGAGTTGATCAGGCTGTTGATTGTGGCCTGTGGAATGTTGTCCCACTCCTCTTCAATGGCTGTGAAGTTGCTGGATATTGGCGGGAACTGGAACACGCTGTCATACAAATCGATCCAGAGCATCRCAAACATGCTCAATGGGTGACATGTCTGGGGAGTATACAGGCCATGAAAGAACTGGGACATGTTCAGCTTCCAGGAATTGTGTCCAGATCCTTGCTACATGGGGCTGTGCATTATCATGCTGAAACATGAGGTGATTGTGGTGGATGAATGGCACGGCAATGGGCCTCAGGATCTCATCACGGTATCTCTGTGCATTCAAATTGCCATCGATAAAATGCAATTGTGTTTGATGTCCGTCAAAAAGCTAGCTAGCTCATGGATGCAAACAATGTTCTTCCCTAAAAACATCTGTTTCATTAGCTAGCTAACTATATAGCTAGGTGTCATCTAAAATAACCCTAATTTATAAGACGGTTCTTATTTGATTAATGGTGGTCGGACCCATCTGTCAAGCTAGCCACAATAAGGATTAGCCTCAATTGTGGACTTTGCGGTTAGCCTTCAAAATAAAAGTATCGAATAATTCTACTATTTAGTCATTTGCATCACTGTTAATGACATACTTTTATATTGAAGGCAAACCGCAAATTCCACTATTGTGCCTAGTCGTTATTGTGGCTAGCTTCACACCACAACCCGGTCAAGCCTCACTAGCCAGATGAAGCTAGCTGGCTGCTTATAACATTAGCTTTGGGCAACAGGATTAAGTAGCTGGCTAGCTATTTATTTTCATGAACTGAAGTTCAATTTTAATAGGCGACCAACTAGTGGCTACCTAGCCAATACTAACTCACAAGGATTCCTAAATAATTGCTAAGAATAATGAAAATGACTGCAGGTTCTACTGGTCATTGCTTTCAGGCTGGTTGTATTGGTGCTAGCTAAGTACCAAGCTAAAGCTAGCTACCCAGAAGTTGTGGTCGAACAAATTATGCTTTAATGGATTTCGCCTTTGAGTTGTCTCGCTGAAATTTTCTTACTCTTTCAAATGACTGCTGGACTTGTTGTCTGCTCGATCCACACAGCAGACATTGTGGTTAGGAATGCTGTGTTGCACGTGTAGCGCAACATTTTACGTGGGATCATTACTTCATGTACCTACGTTATATAGGTATGCACGTCACCTCTGACATCGGGTTTTGCACATTAGTGTTAAACTAGACATTGGGCTGATACCGATGTTGGCATTTTTTGAAAATATCGTCCGATTCCGATATGTTCACCTAATATATATATATATAATTTTTGTGCATCCCTATTTATTATACCTGTTTTCTTGTTCTGAATAAGAATGTAATCATATACACTGAGTGTACAACATCTAGCATTTGAGTCATTTAGCAGATGCTCTTATCCAGAGCGACTTACTGTAGTGAGTGTATACATTTTCAAACTTTTTTTTCGTACAAAAACATTGCACCCCCCCTTTGCCCTCAGAACAGCCTCAATTCGTCAGGGCATGGACTCTACAAGGTGTCCAAAGCGTTCCACGGGGATGCTGACCCACTCTAATGCTTCCCATAGTTGCGTCAAGTTGGCTGGATGTCCTTTGGAGGGTGGACCATCCTTGATGCAGACAGAACTGTTGAGAGAGAAAAACCCAGCAGCGTTGCAGTTCTTGACACAAACCGGTGCGCCTGGTATCTGCTACTATCCCCGTTCAAAGGCACTGAAATATTTTGTCTTGCCCATTCACCCTCTGAATGGCACACAATCCATGTCTCAAGACATAAAAATCCTTCTTTAACATGTCTCCTCCCCTTCATCTACACTGATTTTGAAGTGGATTTAACAAGTGACATCAATAAGGGATCATGGATTAATCTGGTCAGTCTGTCATGGAAAGAGCAGGTGTTCATAATCAAATCAGATTGTATTTGTCACATGTGCCAAAAACAACAGGTGTAGACGAAAGCCACACACTCGCGCTGTGACATATCGATCATAGACTACTGCTGGAAAACTGTTATGGCTTTACACCACCTGCTATATTGTGGATAACGTGTTCTGTTAGACAGGTAACTAAGAGGGCGTTCTTTAATGGAACCCTCTCCAACACAATCCAGGTGGAATCAGGAATTCCCCAGGGCAGCTGTCTAGGCCCCTTCAATCTTTACTAATGAATTGGGAGTAAAGCCAGTGTGTGTATACGGATGACTCGACACGTCAGCTACCACAATYACTGCAACACTTAAAGAGCTGCGGTTACTTTCATAGCGGGTGGGAAGGAATAAATCGGGCCTAAATATTTATAAAATTAAAGGCATTTGAGACAAATCATTCACTTTAACCTCAACTAACCTCTTGTAATGTGGAAATTGAGCAAGTTGAGGTGACTAAACTGCTTGGAGTAACCCTGGATTGTAAACTGTCCTGGTCAAAAACATATTGATACAACAGTAGCTAAGATGGGGAGAAGTCTTTCCCATAATAAACCGCTGCTCTACCTTAACAACACTATCAACAAGGCAGGTCCTACAGGCCCTAGTTTTGTCACACCTGGACTACTGTTCAGTAGTGTGGCCAGGTGCCACAAAGAGGGACTTAGGAAAATTGCAATTGGTTCAGAACAGGGCAGCACGGCTGGCCCTTGGACTTTATCACTACTTGTATTTATGAGCGGTATTGACATGTTGAATGCACCGAGCTGTCTGTCTTAACTACTGGCGCACAGCTCGGACACCCATGCAGACCCCACAAGACATGTCACCAGAGGTCTCTTCACAGTCCCCAAGTCCAGAACAGGCTATGGGAGGTGCACAGTACTACATAGAGCCATGACTACATGGAACTCTATTCCACATCAAGTAACTCATGCAAAAAAAAGTAAAATAAAATGTATGTATTTTGTGTTGTAGAGTAGGGGCCTGAGGGCACACACTTAAAATGTTGTGAATGTATTGTAATGTTTWAAAAAAATGTATAACTGCCTTAGTTTTGCTGGACTCCAGGAAGAGTAGCTGCTGCCTTGGCAGGAACCATTCCAATAAGTCATAATAAACCCCAGGAAGAGTAGCTGCTGCCTTGGCAGGAACTAATGGGGATCCATAATAAACCCCAGGAAGAGTAGCTGCTGCCTTGACAGGAACTAATGGGGATCCATAATAAACCCCAGGAAGAGTAGTTGCTGCCTTGACTGAAACCATAATAAATACATATAAACGTCCCTTTTTCAGGACCCTGTCTTTCAAAGAATTCGTAAAAATCCAAGTAACTTCACAGATCTTCATTGTAAAGGGTTTTAAACACTGTTTCCCATGCTTGTTCAATGAACCATAAATAATCAATGAACATGCACCTGTGGAACGGTCGTTAAGACAKTAACAGCTTACAGACGGTAGGCAATTAAGGTCACAGTTATGAAAACTTAGGGCACTAAAAAGGCCTTTCTACTGACTCTGGAAAAACACCAAAAGAAAGATGCCCAGGGTCCCTGCTCATCTGCGTGAACGTACATTAGGCATGCTGCAAGGAGGCATGAGAACTGAAGATGTGGCCAGGGCAATAAATTGCAATGTCCGTACTGTGAGATGCTTAAGACGGCGCTACAGGGAATCGGGACGGACAGCTGATCGTCCTCGCAGTGGCAGACCACGTGTAACAACACCTGCACAGGATTGGTACATCCGAACATCACACCTGCTGGACAGGTACAGGATGGCAACAGCAACTGCCCGAGTTACACCAGGAACGCACAATCCCTCCATCAGTGCTCAGCCTTTCCGCAATAGGCTGAGAGAGGCTGGACTGAGGGCTTGTAGGCCTGTTGTAAGGCAGGTCCTCACCAGACATCACCGGCAACAACATCGCCTATGGGCACAAACCCACCGTCGCTGGACCAAAAAGTGTTCTTCACTGATGAGTCGCGGTTTTGTCTCACCAGGGGTGATGGTCGGATTCGCGTTTATCGTCGAAGGAATGAGTGTTAAACCGAGGCCTGTACTCTGGAGCGTGATCGATGTGGAGGGTTCGTCATGGTCTGGGGCGGTGTGTCACAGCATCATCGGACTGAGCTTGTTGTCATTGCAGGCAATCAACTCTGTGCGTTACAGGGAAGACATCCTCCTCCCTCATGTAGTACCCTTCCTGCAGGCTCATCCTGACATGACCCTCCAGCATGACAATGCCACTAGCCATACTGRTCATTCTGTGTGTGATTTCCTGCAAGACAGGAATGCCAGTGTTCTGCCATGGCCAGCGAGGAGCCCGGATCTCAATCCCATTGAGCACGTCGGGGACCTGTTGGATCGGAGGGTGAGGGCTAGGGCCATTCCCCCCAGAAATGTCTGGGACCTGTTGGATCGGAGGGTGAGGGCTAGGGCCATCCCCCCCCCCCCCCCCCCCCAGAAATGTCCGGAACTTGCAGGTGCCTTGGTGGAGAGTGGGGTAACATCTCACAACTGGCAAATCTGCTGCAGTCCTTGAGGAGGAGATGCACTGCAGTATTTAATGCAGCTGGTGGCCACACCAGATACTGACTGTTACTTTTGATTTTGACCCCCCTTTGTTCATCTCTGTTTCTTCTCCCTCTCTCCATCAGTATCATCATGTCTGGTCTACAGTGTCTTGGTGAAGATAACATCTGGTTTGAGAAGCCCCGCTACGACGAGGCTGAGCGACGCTTCTACGAGGAGCCAACGGGCCCTCCACACACTAAACCACCAGGTACTGACGTGGCCCTCTCCACACACACTCGCACCAACCAGGTACTGACGGGCCCTCCACACATCTCAAAACCACCAGGTACTGACGGGCCCTCCACACACTCAAAACCACCAGGTACTGACGGGCCCTCCACACACTCAACACCACAGGTACTGACGGGCCCTCCACACACCGCACCACCAGGTACTGACGGGCCCTCACACACTCACACCACCAGGTACTGAACGGGCCCTCACACACTCAAACCACCAGGTACTGACGGGCCCTCCACACACTCAACCACAGGTACTGACGGGCCCTCCACACACTCAAACCAACCAGGTCTGACGGGCCCTCCACACACTCAAACCACCAGGTACTGACGGGCCTCCACACACTCAACACCAGGTACTGACGGGCCCTCCACACACTCAAACCACCAGGTCTGACGGGCCCTCCACACACTCAAACCACCAGTACTGACGGGCCCTCCACACACTCAAACCACCAGGTACTGACGGGCCCTCCGACACACTCGAAACCACCAGGTACTGACGGGCCCTCACACACTCGCACCAACCAGGTACTGACGGCCTCCACACACTCAACCACCAGGTACTGACGGGCCCTCCACACCTCGCACACCAGGTACTGACGGGCCCTCCACACACTCGCACCACCAGGTAACTGCTTTACTAAAAGAATGTGAAGTGGCGTGATGAGGTTCTGATGGAGTATCAGTTGAGACGCCACTAGGTTGGGTTGAAGACCCTTTCAGACAGTCCTGTGTTTGTGTGTTAAGCCACACTAACCTTATAATAGCTGGGCTGAAACATCTGTCATCAGTTCTTAGCCTCTGTCCTGTCCTCCATGTTTCAAACTGGTGCTGCTGGGAATGTTCAGTTGGGATGGTATCTTAGTAACTCACGACTGTTGTAACATTCTGTACTCTTAGTAACTCACGACTGTTGTAACATTGTGGTACTCTTAGTAACCACGACTGTTGTAACATTCTGAACTCTATAGTAACTCAGTACGACTGTTGTAACATTGTGGACTCTTGTAACTCACGACTGTTGTAACATTGTGGAACTCTTGTAACTCACGACTGTTGTGACATCTCTGGAACTCTTAGTAACTCACGACTGTTGAACATTGTGGAACTCTTAGTAACTCACGACTGTTGTAACATTCTGGAACTCTTAGTAACTCACGACTGTTGTAACATTTCTGGTACTCTTAGTAACTCACGACTGTTGTAACATTGTGGAACTCTTAGTAACTCACGACTGTTGTAACATTGTGGAACTCTAGTAAACTCACGACGTGTTGTGACATTCTGGAACTCCTTAGTAACTCACAGATGTTGTGACATTCTGGAACTCTTGGTAACTCACGACTGGTTTGGACATTCTGGCAATAACTCTTAGTAAACTCACGACTGTTGTGAAAGAATTCTGGAACTCTAGTAACTCACGACTGTTGTGTGAACTTATTAACGCTGGAACTCCTTGGTACACTGGTCTAACTTGTAATTACGGTTAGTAACATTGCCTGGAACTCTTAGTAAACTTCAACTGACTGTGTGACATTCTGGAACTCACTTAGTAACTCACGACTGTTGTAACATTCGTGACTCTTAGGTACTCACGACTGTTGTCTGACATTTGGAACTCTTGGTAACTCACGACTGTTGTAACATTTGTGGAACTCTTGGTAACTCACGACTGTATGTAACATTGTGGAAACTCTTGTAACTCAACGACTGTTGTAGACATTCTGGAACTCTTTAGTAACTCACGACTGTTGTAAATTGTGGAAACTCTTCAGTAACTCACGACTGTTGTAACATTGTGGAACTCTTAGGTAACTACACTGACTGTTGTGACATTCTGGAACTCTTAGTAACTCACGACTGTTGGTAAAAATTGTGGAACTCTTTAGTAACTCACGACTGTTGTGACATTCTGGAACTCTTAGTTAGGCTTGAACTGTAAACTTAACTCCGACTGTTGGTAACATTGTGGAACTCTTGGTAACTCACGACTGTTGTAGACATTGTGAACTCTTGGTAACTCACGACGGTTGTAACATTGTGGAACTCTTTGGTAACTCACGACTGTTGTAACATTGTGGACTCTTGGTAATCACGACTGTTGTAACATTCTGGAACTCTTAGTAACTCACGACTGTTGTAACATTGTGAACTCTTGGTAATCACGACTGTTGAACATTCTGGAACTCTTGTAACTCACGACTGTTGTAACATTGTGGAACTCTTAGTAACTCACGACTGTTGTAACATTGTGGAACTCTTTAGTAACTAACGACTGTTTGTGACATTCTGGGAACTCTTAGTAACTCACGACTGTTGTAACATTGCTGGACTCTTGTAACTCACGACTGTTGATGACATTCATGGAACTCTTAGTAACTCACGGACTTGTTGTGACATTCTGGAACTCTAAGTAACTCACGACTGTTGTGACATTGTGGAACTCTTGGTAACTCACGACTGTTGTGACAATTGTGGAACTCCTTAGTAAACTCACGACTGTTGTAACATTGTGGAAACTCTTGGTAACTCACGACTGTTGTAACATTGTGAACTCTTGTACTCCGCGTGTAACATTCTGGAACTTTGGTAACTCACGACTTTGTGAACATTCTGGAACTCTTGGTATAACTCACGACTGTTGTAAACATTCTGGAACTTCTATTGTAACTCACGATGACTTGTACATTGTGGATACTCTTGGTGAATCTGTCAACGACTAGCGACTGTTGTAACATTGTGGAACTCTTAGTTTTAACTCCAACCACGAGCTGTTGACAACAACATTTCCTGGGAACTCTTGGTAACTTACTCACTAGACTGTTGTAAACAATTTTTTCTCTGGGGAAACTCTTAGTAACGTTACGGACTGGTTGTTGTGACATCATTTTTCTGTCTCTGGGGAACTGCTTTCTTAGT
>NW_019944757.1:126055-133334 GCF_002910315.2 Salvelinus sp. IW2-2015 | reverse complement strand
CCCTGAGAACTGAGATGCAGCAGTATCTTGTATTGTAATTTGCACTGTTCTTTGGATTAGACCTAGATATTTTGTGTATGTACTGATATGTATGTGTGACATTTTAAATGTATGTATTTCAGTCCTTGACTAATGATGTTCTGTCCTATATGTTATGTCATGTTTCATGTGGACCCCAGGAAGAGTAGTGGAGCTCCTAATTAATACCAAATGAGGACCTCAACCAAGAATTTCAAGTAGTATATTGATGTACCAAGCACATGTACCTCCCTCCCCTACAATCGCCCGCTCACCCACCCCCACTATACACCTGTGTTGCTCCCACCTGTAAACTGATGCTGTCCATCACCTCACATAATGGATCACACCTGACATGCAAATGTTTTCCACTGGTTATGACAACACTAAGTGATGCTTAGTATGGTTGAAGAGAATATGCTGTGCTGTGTCGAATGTGTTATGGATGGATAGGGCACTGCGTTTTCCCAGTCCAGGTCAGGTCAAAAGGTCAGGGAAAACTCTCAGACCTACTTACACGTTCTGGTGGTTTGTTCAAAAGTATTCAATGTAAGTTTTATGACACATTTATAGCTGGAACTGACCATTGATTTCAAGGATGAATATATTGAAACACAATAACTTCATTGCCCGCACTATGAAATACTGTGTGTGGGGGGAATCTATCTCTGTATGTCCCGTAGTCGCACACAATATCTKAGACACTGGCTCGGTTTTGATGAAACTTGGGTGAATGATGTGTCTTGCTATGGACAGTAGTAGGAGTGACGATTCCCTATGAAAAGCCCAAAGTAAACTGCCTGTAGCTCAGGCCCTCAAGCCAGGATATGCATATAATTGYTACCATTGGAAAGAAAAAACTTTGAAGTTTGTAGAAATGTTTCAACAATGTAGGAGAATATAACACTATAGATATGGTAGGAGAAAATCCAAAGAAGATCCAACTGGCATTTTCTTTTTTGAGACCATCCTCTTACAAAATGTTAAAGAAAGCTCATATTGTAAAATAGCTCCCTGGATGAAATTCCTATGGCTTCCACATGGTGTCAGCAGTCTTTGCTCAAGGTTTCAGGCTTGTTACTTAAAAATCAAATAAGAAATAACAGTTTTAGTATGATGACACGCTCTTGGAAATCCGTGTCTTTGAGCACCATAAAGAAGTTGTGCTAAAATCGGTTTCCTATTGAACAAAGAAATATTAGAGTTTGATTACATTTTAGGGTGTCTGATGAGTAAATAGAAACATATTTTGACTTGCTGAAAAAAAGTTTAGGGGTAGATTTTCGGATTCCTTTCTCTGCAAGTTGAACGATTGGATTACTCAAAGCGATGGCGCCAACTAAACAGACTTTTTGGGATATAAAGAAGGATTTTATCTAACAAAACAACATTACATGTCATAGCTGGGACCCTTTGGATGACAAATCAGAGGAAGATTTTCAAAAATGTAAGTGAATATTTAATCTTTATATGTGTATGTATGAAACCTGTGCTGGTGGAAAAATATTTGATGTTGGGCGCCGTCCTCAAACAATCGCATGGCATYTTTTCGCTGTAATAGCTACTGTAAATCGGACAGTGCAGTTAGATTAAGAAGAATTTAAGCTTTCAGCTGATATAAGACACTTATATGTACATACATGTTTAAAATCCATAATATTTATGATTATTTATTTGAATTGTGCGCCCTCCAGTTTCACCGCTAGCGGGACACCGATCCTTTTTGACTTCTTACTACTTTAAATATTATGCGTCTGATCTATCATGTCTTTAATATCTCAATGTTAAAAGTTTACCCTGAATCCAACACTTGAAAAATMTATTGTTTTCCAGTTCTCAGGTCTGACTTTAAGGCAACAGGGATCCTCAAATCAATCAAGAGGTGTCAGAGTAGGTTTAAAGAGCTATAATCTATKATCTCAGCTAAAATCAGACACATTTACACACATTGGCTTAAACAGTAAAATCAGATTRGATTCTGGGGTATAATGGGCTTGGTGTGGATTGCTTTTARCGAGTCTTSAAGCAGCTACAGCCGTGTTTGAGCATTATAGGACGGACTGARAATACTTAATACTCGAAAGAAAAAGATGTAAGCAGGCCTTACACATGGGCAGGCTTTAAGCTACACAGGCTTTGAGCTACACAAGCCATTGTTTTCGAAATAGACTGAACTGAAGTTTAAAACGGAACTGGTTCCAATCCCTGCTTTCTAGGGCACTGATTACATTGGAAATGCATTCAATCATCAGGAATTGGAAAATAATAAAATCCATATTGGGGYAAAAAATACATTCCTGGTACAGGTTTCATCAAGGATCTGTCTGTACWTTGCTCCGTTCYTTTTATCCCCTCAATCCTGACTAGTCTCCCAGTCCCTGCCTCTGAGAAACATCSCCACAGCATGATGCTGCCACCACCGTGCTTCACCGTAGGGAGGGTGCCAGGTTTCCTCATGARGTGACGCTTAGCATTCAMGCCAAAGAGTTAAATCTTGGTTTTATCAGACCAGAGAATCTTGTTTCTCATGATRTGAGAGTCCCTTAGGTGCCTTTTGGCAAACTCCAAGTGGGCTGTCAAGTGCATTTTACCGAGGAGTGGCTTCCGTCTGGCAAATCTACCATAAAGGCCAGATTAGTGGAGTGCTGCAGAGATGGTTGTCCTTCTTGAAGGTTCTCCCATCACCACAGAGATGGAAGAACTCTGGAGCGCTGTCAGAGTGACCATTGGGTTCTTGGTCACGTCCCTGACTTAAGGCCCTTCTCCCCCGATTGCTCAGTTTGGCAGGGCGGCCAGCTCTAGGAAGAGTTATGGTGGTTCCAAACTTCTTCTATTTAAGAATGATGGATGCCACTGTGTTCTTGGGGACCTTCAGTGTTGCACAATTGTTTTGGTACACTTCCCCAGATCTGTTCCTCAACACAATCCTATATCAGAGATCTATGGACAATTCCTTTGACCTTATGGCTTGGTTTTTGTTCTGACATGCACTGCCAACTGCGGGACTAATGTAGACAGCTGTGTGCATTTCCAAATCATGTCCAATCAATTGAATGTGCCACAGGTGAACTCCAATCAAATTGTAAACACATCCCAAGGATGATGTGTGGAAACAGGATACACTTGAGCTTAATTTTGAGTCTGAATGCTTAAATGTAAATAAGGTTTATTTAAAAAAACATATACACTACAGTTCCAAAGTTTGGGTTAACTTTGACATTTCCTTGTTTTTGAAAAAATAAATTGTCCATTAAAATAACAGTAAATTGATCATAAATACAGTGTAGACATTTATAATGTTGCAAATGACTATTGTAGCTGGAAACGGCATATTTTTTTTATGGAATATCTACATAGGCGTACAGAGGCCCATTATCAGCAAACATCACTCCTGTGTTCCAATGGCACGTTGTGTCAGCTAATCCAAGTTTATCATTTTAAAAGGCTAATTGATCATTAGAAAACCCTATTGCATTCATGTTAGCACAGCTGAAAACTGTTCTTCTGATTAAAAAAGCAGTAAAACTGGCCTTCTTTAGACTAGTTGAGTATCTGGAGCATCAGCAATTATGGGTTCGATTACAGGCTCAAAATGGCCAGAAACTCGTCAGTCTGTTCTTGTTCTGAGAATTGAAGGCTATTCCATGCGAGAAATTGTCAAGAAACTGAATTTCTCATACAACGCTGTGTACTACTCCCTTCACAGAACAGCGCAAATTGGATTTAACCAGAATAGAAAGAGGAGTGGGAGGCCCCGGTGCACAACTGAGCAAGAGGACAGGTAAATTAGTGTCTAGTTTGAGAAACAGACGCCTCACAAGTCCTCAACTAGCAGCTTAATTAAATAGACGCCTCACAAGTCCTCAACTGTACACATCATTGACAAACTGAAATGGTCCACACACACAGATTGTGTGGTGAAGAAGGCGCAACAGAGCCTCATCAACCTCAGAAGACTGAAGAAATGTGGCTTGGCACCTAAAACCCTCACAAACATTTACAGATGCACAATTGAGAGCATCCTATGGGCTGTATCACCGCTTTGTAAGGCAACTGCGCCGCCCGCAACCGCAAGGCTCTCCAGAGTGTGGTGCAGTCTGCCCAATGCATCACCGGGGGCAAACTACCTGCCCTCCAGGACACCTACCTGATGTCTCAATAAGGCCAAAAAGATCATCAAGGACAACAACGACCTGAGTCACTGCCTGTTCACCCCGTTATCATTCAGAAGGCAAGGTCGGTACAGGTGCATCAAAGCTGGTACAGAGAAACTGAAAAACAGCTTCTTTCTCAAGGCCATCTGACTGATAGCCATCACTAGCACATATAGGCTGCTACCTATATACATAGACTTGAAATAACTGGCCACGTTAATAAATGGAACACTAGTCACTTTACTAATCTTTACATATCTTGCATTACTCATCTCATATCTATATACTGTATTCTATACTTCTCTACTGTATCTTAGTCTATGCAGCTCTGACCTTGCTCGTCCATATATTTATATATTCTTAATTACATTCCTTTACTTAGATTTGTGCGTATTAGGTATATGTTGTGAAATTGTTAGATATTACTTGTTAGATATCACTGCACAGTCGGAGCTAGAAACACAAGCATTTCTCAATGACATCTGCTAAACACGTGTATGTGACCAACACAATTTGATTTGATTTGAACCTCATTCAAAACATTTTCTGTTTGGTGTGTCCTGAACATATGTCAGGTCTATTAGGCCCAGCTTGAACACCTGTGAGTCACAAACAGGTGCAGCAGGTCATTACACCTACGCAAATGATTGTTTGTCAGGACCTAATGTCCATACAAGGTCTTTGATTTATTTAGGAGGTTTTGTAAAGCCTTGTTCACACAGCAGGCCTTAATAAGCAAATCAGTTTGGTTTTTCAAATCTGTTTTGGAATACTGGCTGTCCAAACAACAAGTTACAAGTGACCAAATTTGATTTCTGTGCAGTCAGACAGCAGTCATTTGCTGACATTTCTACGCTAATTGTCATAGTAACCACAGGTGTGTGCGTGTGCGCGTGCAGTGGTGTAGACTGATTGGTGCCCTGCTTCCTTTGAAGTTATGTGACAAACTAAGGTGATAACAATTCCTGCCATGGATGTGTCCCAGTTGCTTTGAATGTTCAAAATCATAGCTTAAGAACACTTTTAAAGCCTCAAAGGATAAGATGTTCCAATTTTCAGAACAAGTCATTTTTGCCTAGCCACAGTTAGCTATGTAGCTGTTCAGCTTTGTAGCACGTTCACTAATTTGTTTGTTCACAGTTACCAAGCTAGTTAGCAACCACATGTTCTTGTCAAAACTGTCAACAGAGTAGCTAGCAAGCAGCAAGTTATGCCAAATAACAGTCTAAAAAACACTTGAGAACAAATAAATACAATTAGATTATTCAGACAGTCGCATGGCCAGGAATCAGATTTGTATCTGATTTCAAAACACATATGAAGGTGGTCTAAAATGTGGCTTGAAACATCTGTTGTTTGGCCATTCAGACTGCAGGAAAAGAACAGATTCAAATCAGATATACAAAATAAAATGTATTTGCCAATGTGAACAAGGCTTAAGTGACAGCATCTATACAGTAGCTTGGGATAGGAGACTTCCTAACCATGTGACGTGGTCAAAATAAAGCAACAAAAAGACAGACATAGTTAAAATTTTAGTAGATTCTCTATTCCAGACAGATTACAGATGTGAGTATATAATTTTTTTTCATACCGGTCCCCCATGGGACTCAAACCCATAGCCTTGCAGATTCACTGCCCTACCAACTCAGCAACACATGACCAGAGGTTAGAATTGGTCAACTTCAGGGCTAAGGTTAGGGGTTATGGTTAGGCTTACGGTTAGTTTAAGTGTTAAGGTTAGGCAAAGCATGGTTAGTGTGACTGCCATTCTGAACCATGCACAATCTGCCAGTCGTATATTCACTACCTACAGTATAGTTGAATTATCTCTTAATTCCACACACTGTTTAGCGTTGTCAGGTAGTATGTATTCAACCAGTACATGCCCAATGGGCAACAACTGTTAAAATCAACATTGTTTCCACGTCAATTCAACCCCCAAAATCATTGTGGTTAAGTTGAATTGACATGGAAAACGGATTGCATTTGCAAAAATGAATCAACATAGGGACTTAAAAAATATATATATGTTTTTGTCAAAACATAATAACTAGAAAGCACATTCCCAATCAACTCAATAGTCTGTGATGGGTGGACTGGCGGCCATCTTGAGTGTACCAAATTCTATTTCTATGGTCGTGCCACCTCTCACTCACTGGCCCCTGAGGCAGCAGGGTAGTTTCCCACTTCTGTGCAGGTAGAAGAGGGGCTGTACCAACCCACKGAACACCAGGAGTAACATGTTGAAGGCATCGAGCAAGCAGAASACTTTGGCTGCGATGGAGTCGCACAGAAGGTAAATGACCACTGTGAGAATGTTGTTGATCAACATCATGGTCAMGACGACAGAGARGATCGTGAATGCTCTCTTCTTCATGGCGTTCATCCKTTCTTTCTCCTTTTCCCCTCCTCTTCTCTCCATCTCTCCCTGCCCCAGTTTTGGGCGCATCAGGACACGGAGGATCGAGAGGCTGCAGAATAGATCYACGAATAGGAAGAGCAAGATGTAGGTGAGGAAGCAGTGGATGGGGAACTGAGYTGCGTAGAGGGAAACAGACATCCCTGTGAACGTCAGCGTGACCCACCAGGCCCCGGCCGCCCACCCTACCCTGTACCTTAAGGGTTTGTACTTCAGGAAGACCAKAGGGTGGACCACCGCCAGGTAGCGTTCCACACAGATGCAGCACTGGAACACGGGACGGCTGAAGAGGAGAAGAGAGGTGGTGTAGGCGATGACTCTGAAATGGCTTTGATATGTTGTGAGGAGGTAGACAGCATCGGRTAGCGGGATGAACAGACTGTAGCCAATCTCTAGGACAGCCATGTTGAAAATGAAGATCTCCGTGGCGATGGAGGCGGAGTTGYTGATGAGCCAGAGAGTGTAGCCGTGGATGGGGAAAGCAAGAGCAAACGCTGTGAGTTCACAGGCAAGGAATACTGAGGTTAGGTCCTTACAGTATTCCCAGTGTAAGTTTAGGTGTTCATTGTGGGAGAGGTTTAGAGAAGAGGAGATTACTTCTGTGAAATTCATTTCTTCAGAAAAGAGATGAACTGAGTCAATGGCAATGATGTGGTTGAAAGAGGGCGTTACACAGTGTGACAAA